>NW_026990715.1:57500-59397 GCF_036250125.1 Pseudopipra pipra | reverse complement strand
ACGTCGGGCGCGCCCCCGCGGGCGGACGCTCCCCCGAGGGCGGCAGCGGGGGAGGCACCCCCGCGGGGCCATGCAGGTCGTTTCCCTCGCCCCAGGGCCAGGTACCTAGCGCTCGGCGCCCGGGCGGCCGGCGAGGCCCCCCCGCCGGGGGTCGAGAGCCGCCGCCGGGAGAGCCGGGCGGAGGTTTAAAGACTCGGGCGGCCGGACGCCGGCGGCCGGGCGGTGGCGGCCGGGCGGCGGCGCGGTGCCACTGAGGGGTGGGGAGCCTACTCCCGCCGATCCCCTGCGGTGGTGGCCGCGTCCGCCGGCCGCGCTCGTCCCCGCCCGCCGCGCGGGCGGCCGTGCCGGGGCGGGGTCCCCTGCCCCCCCCGCTCCGCGGTCCGGTCTCGGCGGAGAAGACGGCGGCGGCGCGCGGTCGGCCGCGCGCCGTCCCGCCCGCCCCCCCCGCCGGGGGCGACCGCCGCCGCGGCGGAGGGCGCGTGCCCTCCGCCGAGGGCGGCGCGGGTGGCGGCCGCCGGGCCCGCCGCCCTCCTTTCTCGTCTCGCGGCCGTCGGCCTCCCCCCCGAGGCGGCGGCAGGAGGCCGCCGCCGAGCCGCGCGCCCGCCCGCCCGCCCGGGCGAGCGCCGGTGGGCGGCGTCCCCGTCCCCGCAGGCCGTCCGGGGAGCGCGCCGGCTTCCGAGCGGCGGCGTCGCCGCTCGGCGCGTGTCCCCCGAGCGGGACGGTCGGCCGGGAGTCGCCCGCCGCCGTCGGCGGTAGCGCCGTGCCGGGCCCCGCCCGTCGCTCGCCCGTCGCCCCGGCCGGGGGCCGCGCGTCCGCGGCGAAGCGGCGCGGCGGCGGCCGAGGGGGCCCCGTCCCCCCCGGCCGAGCGCCGCCCGCCTTCCGCCGGGCGCGCGGCCGCCGAAAGGGGGTCGAGGGCGCCGAGCGGCGGCGGCGGTGCCGGCAGGGCCTCCGCGCCAGCGGCGGCGGCGGGCCGTCGTCCGGCCGGCCTCGGGCGCTGCCGACGCCGGCTCGAGTCGCCGGCGCCGACCCGCCCGGCCGGCGGCGGAGGCGGCGGAGCCGTCCGCCGAGCTCGTCCGGGCGGCGCGGCGGTCCGCCGGCGAGGCGGCGGCCTTTGCCCGCGGCCCCGAGGGGGCGGCGTCGGGCGGCCGCGAAGGCGAGAGAGGAGCGGCGAGCGCGGCCCGAGGGTCGCGCCCCGCGCCGCGGGCGCGTCGTTCCCGGCGGGGCCGGGAGGACGGGCGGCGCGCGGTCCGGCGCGCGCCGCCGCTCTCCGCGCGGAGGCCGGGCCGAGCCCGGGCGCCTGGGCCGCCTCTCGAGGCGGCGCGAGGCGCGTTTCTCCCCCGCGGCGCCGTCGATCGCCGCAGGGGGGGATTCGGCCGGGAGCGCGGGCTCCCCGCCTCTGCCGTCGTCCTCGGGAGCCCGGCGGGGTTTCCCCCCGCCTCTCCTTCGCTCGTGCGCGTTATGTGACGGTGCGGTCAAGCGAGGCGCGACGTCCTCGCCGAACGAGGGGCCGCTCGACGCGGGCGGTCCCGGCCCCTCCGCGCGCGCGGGGCGGTGCCGAAAGTCAGACAACTCTTAGCGGTGGATCACTCGGCTCGTGCGTCGATGAAGAACGCAGCTAGCTGCGAGAATTAATGTGAATTGCAGGACACATTGATCATCGACACTTCGAACGCACTTGCGGCCCCGGGTTCCTCCCGGGGCTACGCCTGTCTGAGCGTCGCTTGACGATCAATCGCCGGCCGGGGGCGCGTTCCCCGGCGGCGCGGCTGGGGCGCCTCGCAGGCCCGCCCGCCCGTCCGGGCGGGGGGGGCCTTCGTCCCCCTAAATGCAGACTCGGGGAGCGCTCCGTAGCTCCCCGCTCTCGGAGCGAGCCGCTGGGGCGGAGTTCGTCCCGGCG
>NW_026990715.1:42500-45000 GCF_036250125.1 Pseudopipra pipra | reverse complement strand
GGAGTAGCTGGGACTCTCTTAAGGTGGCAGGGCGGCGGCCGACTGGGCTCGGCGGCGGGGGTGCCGGTGGGTACAGCTGCTCTCGGAGCCCGGCGGGTAGACCTGTTGTCCGAGCCCGGCGGGTAGACCTGTTGTCCGAGCCCGGCGGGTAGACCTGTTGTCCGAGCCCGGCGGGTAGACCTGTTGTCCGAGCCCGGCGGGTAGACCTCTTGTCCGAGCCCGGCGGGTAGACCTCTTGTCCGAGCCCGGCGGGTAGACCTCTTGTCCGAGCCCGGCGGGTAGACCTGTTGTCCGAGCATGGCGGGTAGACCTGGTGTCCGAGCCCGGCGGGTAGACCTGGTGTCCGAGCCCGGCGGGTAGACCTGGTGTCCGAGCCCGGCGGGTAGACCTGGTGTCCGAGCCCGGCGGGTAGACCTGGTGTCCGAGCATGGCGAGTAGACCTGGTGTCCGAGCCCGGCGGGTAGACCTGGTGTCCGAGCATGGCGGGTAGACCTGGTGTCCGGGCCCGGCGGGTAGACCTGGTGTCCGAGCCCGGCGGGTAGACCTGGCGTTCGGGTTAGGCGGGTCGACCTGGTGTTCGGGCCCGGCGGGTAGACCTGGTGTCCGAGCCCGGCGGGTAGACCTGG
The DNA here is from genome assembly GCF_036250125.1 of Pseudopipra pipra. Taxonomy (NCBI): domain Eukaryota; kingdom Metazoa; phylum Chordata; class Aves; order Passeriformes; family Pipridae; genus Pseudopipra; species Pseudopipra pipra. The sequence goes on along the minus strand of NW_026990715.1, from coordinate 44,374 downwards.
TGTCCGGGCCCGGCGGGTAGACCTGGTGTCCGAGCCCGGCGGGTAGACCTGGTGTCCGGGCCCGGCGGGTAGACCTGGTGCCCGAGCCCGGCGGGTAGACCTGTTGGCCCGGGCTTCCGGGCCGACCCGTTCGCCCAGTCGGGCGCGGCCGGCCTCGTGCCCCGCCGGGTGCTGTCGAGCATCAGGTCTACCCGGTTCCGGGGCTGGCGAGCATCAGGTCTACCCGGTTCCGGAGCCGGCCGATGCGGCCGCCGCGGCCGCCGCCGGCGGCCTGCGCCCCGGCGGCGTCCCGGCGCAGGGCCACCAGGTCTACCCGGCTCCGGCGGGACTTAGGCGCCTGTCGGCATTTTCGGGGTAGACCTGTTGTCGCGGCCGGCCCCGGAAGTCGGCCAAGGGGTCGCTGTCGGGCGCCGCCTCCGGTTAGGTCTAGGCGAGAGGCGGCCTGCTCTCGCGCGCCTCCCCGCTGAGGAGCCTCGAGCCGCTTCGGAGGCGCGGCGGCGCCAGGACGCGTCTGTCCGTATTGTGGGCAGGGGTTGTCTAGCAGCGCGGGTTCCGAGGGCCCCTTTTCTTCCGCGTCTGCTGCCGCGCGGCCTTCGGCGCGTGCCACGGGCCGGCCAACCCCACGAGCGGCAGGAAGGCCGGCGCGAGAAAGCCGCGGGGCTCTCGACCGGCTTCCTCGGGCGGGCCCGATGACGGGAGAGGAAGACGAGAGCCGAGCGCGAAAGCGCAGCCGAGGGAGTGCGGGACTGGGACGGCCGAGGGGGGCCCGCGGGGGCCCGACAGCAGCGTCCAGCCCGAGCCGGTGGCGGCTGCCGGCTCCCTGAGGGCCCCGGGCGAAGGCGATGGTGTGCGAGGGCGGCGAGGCGGCGGCGTCTCGTCCTTTCGGTGGGCCGGCCTTAAGCCGGCGCCCGTCGTCCGGCGGCGGCGGCGGGCATTGTTGCGGGCGGTTGGCGGCCGGGGCTCGAAGGGCCGAGCCCGCGCGGGCTTTTTCCCCGGCCGCCTCCCGAGAGCCCCGAAGATGGCCCGGGCCTGGGTGGCGGCGCCCTGTCCTCGGCTGCCGGGCGGCAGCGGTGCCGGCGGCGTGCCGGGGACTGGCGGTGGGCGTGCGGCCTCGCCTGGGCCCGGCCGGTTGCCGGAGGGGCTCGGTGACGGGACCGCCCGATGGTCGGGCGAGGCGGCGCCCTCGGCGCGCCTCGGCTCTTTTGTTCGTTCCCCCTTCCTCGGCCCTAAGCCGGGGACCCGCCCAGCGGGCCGAAGGCGGCGGCGCCGGCCGGCCAGGCTGTGGCCGGCGGCCGCGCCGGCAGACCGAGAACCCGACAGAGTCGCCGGGGAGCCCTGGGGACGCACGATGGCCGTTGGCGGGCGAGGCGGCGGCGCCTCGCCCCTCCCTCCTCTTAGGCCGGCGCGAGAGCCACGGCGGCCGGGCGGCCCGTGCGGTCGGGCCTGCCCCGCCGGCCTGGCTGCCGGAGGGCTGGGTTCCGCGAAGGTCTGTCGGCCGGGGGCCGGGTTGCGGGCGAAGTGGGGCGCCCTCCCGGCCTTTTTTTTCCGTTTTTTTTGATTTTTGCTCCGGCGGCCTTAAGCCGCAGCACGCCGAGCGCGCCAGGGAAGAGAAAGTGCGTGAGAGCGCGAGAGCGGCCCGGCAGCGGCCGGCCGCCGCCGAGGCGCGAGCCCGTGGGCAGCGAGAGGGAATCGGGGAGCGAGGGGCGCGGGCCCCGCCCCGAGCCCCGGGCGGCCGTGGCTAGCACGGCGAGCGAGAGGCGCGCGTGCTTTTTTCTCGGGGGCTTTTTGTTTTTCTCCCCGTCGCCGTCCCCCGGCCTTTCTGGGGGAAGCCGACGGCCGCGAGGCGGGCGAAAGCCGGTGGCCCCGCGGCACGT
>NW_026990715.1:30000-32500 GCF_036250125.1 Pseudopipra pipra | reverse complement strand
CAACGGCCACACAAACTGATCCCAAAGACTGGAAACCTGTCGAAACAGGGGAAAATAAATCACCTACTCCCCTAATAACATCACAAGAGATTGAATTACAACAGCTAGAATTTGCTAGTTCTGATCAGATTGAGGACTGGCAGACAACACAATCTTTAAGGCAGGCAGATAATCTAGCGACATTTCCAGAACCCTACGAGTCACTAATACCTGACTCAGTCAGAGATAATGAAAATAATATCTCTGACAACGACAATGAGAGCAACAGAGGTGAGGATGATTCCTTTAATCTTGCAACTGAATCCATCCTAGACTCCCAGAAAGACCAAACGCCAGATGAAATACCACTGGTGAAACTACCGGACAAAAATCCATACTGTCCATGTTGTAAGAGCAAAATATCGGGAGTACAGAGGCTTGTAGACCACCTTCTTAGACTACATGGGAAAAGAAAGATCATTTTCCAATGCAATAAATGTGGTCTGCAAAGTGACAACTATCGCTCTACTGTCTGTCACTATCCATTATGCAAGGGCCCCAAAGAGATGGTTACACCTGGAGAATGGATTTGCGAGGAGTGTGAAAGGAGCTTTCAATCCAAAATTGGCCTGGGACAGCATAAAAGGCTGAGTCACCCAGAAGTTAGAAATCAGGAAAGAATTGCTGCTACTCGCCCTAAAGTGAGAACAGCTCGAGGATCAGCTCGTAAGTGTTGGTCAAAGGAAGAGGAAGAATTATTAGAAACACTGACAAAAAGATATGAGGGAGAAAGATACATCAATAAGCTAATCGCTGAGCATATTCCATCTAAGACATTGAAACAGATCAGCGATAAAAGGCGGCATATGATCCCTGTACAAAAAGAAAGGAAAGACCAGAAAGTATACGTACAGGCAGAGAGCAGAAAAGAACAACCAGTAAATATAGAAACATCAGCCCCGGATCGATTGAGGGCACATTATGTAGCAAAGATTGAAAAAGGGATAAGAACAAGAAAGATAAATATCTATTCAAGGGCATTCCAGAAAATTGTTGAAGGGACAGTGGACGTCCATGCACTAATTAACAATACAGCAGAAGAATGGTATGGACACCTAGAGGCAGAAGCTAGATGTCGAGCAGAGGAAACATCAAATAAGAAACCAAAGAGAGGCCAGAACCAGGGTACACAAAGTAAGAGAAAAGCGACAAAATGGATGAAAAAGAGAGCAATTAAAAGGGGACAATATTTGAGATTCCAAAAATTATTTTACAAAGACAGAGGGAAATTGGCACGAATAATTCTTGATAATATAGAATCTGTGAAATGTGAAATACCACTCCCAGAGATACACTCTGTATTTAAATCAAGATGGGAAACAACTGGTGGGTTTAAAGGTCTTGGAAAGTTTCGATCTAAGGGAATGGCGGACAATGACGCCTTTAAAGCAATGATTACAGAGAAAGAAATTATTAAAAACATCAATGAGATCAATAAAAAGGCAGCTCCTGGGCCGGATGGGATTACAATAAAAGACCTAACTAAATTGGATCCCAAGTATTCAGAAACTACAGAAATCTTTAACTTATGGTTAACATCTGGGAAGATACCAGATATGGTAAGGGGATGTCGCACTATACTACTACCTAAATCGACTAAGCCAGACCGTCTTAATGACATCAACAACTGGAGACCCATTACTATCGGGTCTGTGCTATTAAGGTTATTCTCAAGAATATTGACGGCTAGGCTAGAAAAGGCATGCCCCATAAACCCTAGACAGAGAGGTTTCATCAAGTCACCAGGCTGCTCTGAGAACTTAAAACTGTTACAACTTCTTATTAAGAATGCTAAAAGAGAACACAAAGAACTGGGAGTGGTGTTTGTTGACATCGCTAAGGCTTTCGATACAGTAAGCCACGAACACATTATCACAGGTTTAAAACAAAAAGGGGTAGATGCTCACATCATTGGTTTGATTAAAAATATGTATGAAAATAGTTATACTCAAATTGGCACTAAAAACGAGCAATCTGACCCAATTCAAATAAAGGTAGGAGTTAAACAAGGGGACCCTATGTCTCCTTTACTATTTAATTTGGCTATGGACCCATTATTATGCGAATTGGAACAATATGGAAAAGGCTTCCAACATAGGAATAATTCGATCACTGCAATGGCTTTTGCCGATGATCTAGTCTTACTTAGTGGATCCTGGGAAGGCATGAAGAAAAACATCGAGATACTTGAGGCATTTTGTGATCTGACAGGTCTCAAGACACAAGGGGAAAAATGCCATGGTTTTTTCATCAAACCCACTAGAGAAGCATATACCATCAATGACTGTCCCCCATGGACCATAGGCGGTACACCCCTAAATATGGTATGTCCGGGTAGCTCTGAAAAATATTTGGGCCTTCAAATCGACCCATGGGTGCAAATAGCCAAACCAGACTTAACATCAAGAATAGAAACATGGCTGGACCGCATTACCGAAGCCCCACTCAAACCATTTCAAAG
>NW_026990715.1:15000-25000 GCF_036250125.1 Pseudopipra pipra | reverse complement strand
CCGTGGGTAGAGCTCCTGTCCAGGTCCGGCAGCTAGAGCCGCTCCGAGGGCTCGGCGAGGGCCCTCGGCCGGCGCCGAAGCGCTGCCGTTTCCGGCCGGTGCTCCGAGCGTGGCACCGAATTCACGGAGCGAGCAGACGGCGTGCGACCGCTCGATCCGTCGGTCGGCGCGCCGGCGTGCCCTTCCGGCCCTGCCCCGACCTCCCCGATTTCCCACAGTTCTTAGCGAGTCCTTCCAGCGCGCATGCTCCGTCCAGTACTCTCCCGGGGGGCTCGTTGCGGGGACTCCATCTCCCGTGGCCCTTTGCGGCAGACTTCCTCTCCGGCGTTAAGGCTTTCCCCTGCCCCGAGGCTGAAAGAAGAAACGTTCTCTGCGGGGCGGGGAAGCCGGGGGAGTAACTGGGACTCTCTTTAGGCGGCACGGCTGCGGCCGACCGGGCTCGGCCGCCTCGGCGCCGCCGGGAAGAGCCGATGTCCGAGAGTAGCGGCTAGAGCCGGTCTCGGGGCTTAGCGCTGCGCTTTCTGCCCGGCGCTCCGAGCGTAGCAGCCTTTCCCCTGCCCCGAGGGTGAAAGAAGAGACGTTCTCTGCGGGGCGGGGAAACGGGGGGAGCAACCGGGACTCTGCCCGGGTGGCACGGCTGCCGCCGCCTCGGCTCGGCCGCAGAGGTGCGCAGCGGGTAGAGTTGTCGTCCGTGCCCGGCGGGTAGACCCCTGGTCCGAAGCCGGCGGGTAGACCTGGTGTCCCGGGGCAGCGGGTAGACCTGTGGTCCGGGCTCGTCGGCTCGAGCCGCTCTCCGAGTCGGGTGGCTGGAGCGGGTTCCGAGCGCTTAGCCGAGGCCCTCGGCGGGTGCCGAGGCGCCGCCGTTCCTGCCCGGGGCTCCGAGTGGGAAAGAGAGGGCGTTGTCCGCGGCGCGGGTCCAGAGGGGGAGTAGCTGGGACTCTCTTAAGGTGGCAGGGCGGCGGCCGACTGGGCTCGGCGGCGGGGGTGCCGGTGGGTACAGCTGCTCTCGGAGCCCGGCGGGTAGACCTGTTGTCCGAGCCCGGCGGGTAGACCTGTTGTCCGAGCCCGGCGGGTAGACCTGTTGTCCGAGCCCGGCGGGTAGACCTGTTGTCCGAGCCCGGCGGGTAGACCTCTTGTCCGAGCCCGGCGGGTAGACCTCTTGTCCGAGCCCGGCGGGTAGACCTCTTGTCCGAGCCCGGCGGGTAGACCTGTTGTCCGAGCATGGCGTCCTTCCCTCCGCGCGGGTCCCGAAACCCGATACGCGGGGCGGGGGGGCGAGGCCGCGCGGCGCGGCGGTGCCCGCCGTCCTTCCCGCCCGGCGCCGCCCGGCGCGCCGCCCGGCGCGCCGCCCGGTCTTCCCTCCGCGCGGGTCCCGAAACCCGATACGCGGGGCGGGGGGCTCGGGGGGGGCGCTCCGGTGCCGAGGGGCGGCGGCGGCGGCCGAGGGGTTCCCTCGCCGCGGGGCGCGGGGACCCCGCCGCCGTCGTCGTCTCCCCGCCGCGGGGTAGACCTGGTAGCCCCGCGGCGCAGCGGGAAGCGGCCGAGCCTCGGCGCCCCCCGGGCGCGCCTGGGCGGTGCGGGACGAAGGCGGTCCCGTCCACCTCCCCGGCGCGTGCGGGTGGAGCGCTGAGGGTCGGTTCTCCCCGTTGCTGGGTGAGGCGGGGTAGACGTGTTCCCGGCGAGGGGACTTAGAGCCGGAGCGCCTGGGCTGGCCTTAGCGGCGGGTAGACCTGTTACCAACGGGAGGACTTAGACCCTGGGCGCCGCGGCTGGCCTTAGCGGCGGGTAGACCTGTTACCGGCGGGAGGACTTAGACCCTGGGCGCCGCCGCCCGGCCCGGATGCGGGTAGACCTGTTCCCGCCGGCCGCCGGACTTAGAGCCGGAGCGGCGGCGCCGCCGCCCGGCCCGGATGCGGGTAGACCTGTTCCCGCCGACCGGCGGACTTAGAGCCGGAGCGGCGGCGCCGCCGCCCGGCCCGGATGCGGGTAGACCTGTTCCCGCCGGCCGCCGGACTTAGAGCCGGAGCGGCGGCGCCGCCGCCCGGCCCGGATGCGGGTAGACCTGTTCCCGCCGACCGGCGGACTTAGAGCCGGAGCGGCGCCGCCGCCCGGCCCGGATGCGGGTAGACGTGTTCCCGCCGACCGGCGGACTTAGAGCCGGAGCGGCGGCGCCGCCGCCCGGCCCGGATGCGGGTAGACCTGTTCCCGCCGACCGGCGGACTTAGAGCCGGAGCGGCGGCGCCGCCGCCCGGCCCGGATGCGGGTAGACCTGTTCCCGCCGGCCGCCGGACTTAGAGCCGGAGCGGCGCCGCCGCCCGGCCCGGATGCGGGTAGACGTGTTCCCGCCGACCGGCGGACTTAGAGCCGGAGCGGCGGCGCCGCCGCCCGGCCCGGATGCGGGTAGACCTGTTCCCGCCGGCCGCCGGACTTAGAGCCGGAGCGGCGCCGCCGCCCGGCCCGGATGCGGGTAGACCTGTTCCCGCCGGCCGCCGGACTTAGAGCCGGAGCGGCGCCGCCGCCCGGCCCGGATGCGGGTAGACGTGTTCCCGCCGACCGGCGGACTTAGAGCCGGAGCGGCGGCGCCGCCGCCCGGCCCGGATGCGGGTAGACCTGTTCCCGCCGGCCGCCGGACTTAGAGCCGGAGCGGCGCCGCCGCCCGGCCCGGATGCGGGTAGACCTGTTCCCGCCGGCCGCCGGACTTAGAGCCGGAGCGGCGCCGCCGCCCGGCCCGGATGCGGGTAGACCTGTTCCCGCCGACCGGCGGACTTAGAGCCGGAGCGGCGGCGCCGCCGCCCGGCCCGGATGCGGGTAGACCTGTTCCCGCCGGCCGCCGGACTTAGAGCCGGAGCGGCGGCGCCGCCGCCCGGCCCGGATGCGGGTAGACCTGTTCCCGCCGACCGGCGGACTTAGAGCCGGAGCGGCGCCGCCGCCCGGCCCGGATGCGGGTAGACGTGTTCCCGCCGACCGGCGGACTTAGAGCCGGAGCGGCGCCGCCGCCCGGCCCGGATGCGGGTAGACGTGTTCCCGCCGACCGGCGGACTTAGAGCCGGAGCGGCGCCGCCGCCCGGCCCGGATGCGGGTAGACCTGTTCCCGCCGACCGGCGGACTTAGAGCCGGGGCGGCGCCGCCGCCCGGCCCGGATGCGGGTAGACGTGTTCCCGCCGACCGGCGGACTTAGAGCCGGAGCGGCGCCGCCGCCCGGCCCGGTCGCGGGTAGACGTGTTCCCGCCGGCCGGCGGACTTAGAGCCGGAGCGGCGCCGCCGGCCGGCCCGGATGCGGGTAGACCTTTTCCCGCCGACCGGCGGACTTAGAGCCGGAGCGGCGCCGCCGCCCGGCGGCGAGTGGACCCGGTCTCCGAGCCCCGTGGGTAGAGCTCCTGTCCAGGTCCGGCAGCTAGAGCCGCTCCGAGGGCTCGGCGAGGGCCCTCGGCCGGCGCCGAAGCGCTGCCGTTTCCGGCCGGTGCTCCGAGCGTGGCACCGAATTCACGGAGCGAGCAGACGGCGTGCGACCGCTCGATCCGTCGGTCGGCGCGCCGGCGTGCCCTTCCGGCCCTGCCCCGACCTCCCCGATTTCCCACAGTTCTTAGCGAGTCCTTCCAGCGCGCATGCTCCGTCCAGTACTCTCCCGGGGGGCTCGTTGCGGGGACTCCATCTCCCGTGGCCCTTTGCGGCAGACTTCCTCTCCGGCGTTAAGGCTTTCCCCTGCCCCGAGGCTGAAAGAAGAAACGTTCTCTGCGGGGCGGGGAAGCCGGGGGAGTAACTGGGACTCTCTTTAGGCGGCACGGCTGCGGCCGACCGGGCTCGGCCGCCTCGGCGCCGCCGGGAAGAGCCGATGTCCGAGAGTAGCGGCTAGAGCCGGTCTCGGGGCTTAGCGCTGCGCTTTCTGCCCGGCGCTCCGAGCGTAGCAGCCTTTCCCCTGCCCCGAGGGTGAAAGAAGAGACGTTCTCTGCGGGGCGGGGAAACGGGGGGAGCAACCGGGACTCTGCCCGGGTGGCACGGCTGCCGCCGCCTCGGCTCGGCCGCAGAGGTGCGCAGCGGGTAGAGTTGTCGTCCGTGCCCGGCGGGTAGACCCCTGGTCCGAAGCCGGCGGGTAGACCTGGTGTCCCGGGGCAGCGGGTAGACCTGTGGTCCGGGCTCGTCGGCTCGAGCCGCTCTCCGAGTCGGGTGGCTGGAGCGGGTTCCGAGCGCTTAGCCGAGGCCCTCGGCGGGTGCCGAGGCGCCGCCGTTCCTGCCCGGGGCTCCGAGTGGGAAAGAGAGGGCGTTGTCCGCGGCGCGGGTCCAGAGGGGGAGTAGCTGGGACTCTCTTAAGGTGGCAGGGCGGCGGCCGACTGGGCTCGGCGGCGGGGGTGCCGGTGGGTACAGCTGCTCTCGGAGCCCGGCGGGTAGACCTGTTGTCCGAGCCCGGCGGGTAGACCTGTTGTCCGAGCCCGGCGGGTAGACCTGTTGTCCGAGCCCGGCGGGTAGACCTGTTGTCCGAGCCCGGCGGGTAGACCTCTTGTCCGAGCCCGGCGGGTAGACCTCTTGTCCGAGCCCGGCGGGTAGACCTCTTGTCCGAGCCCGGCGGGTAGACCTGTTGTCCGAGCATGGCGTCCTTCCCTCCGCGCGGGTCCCGAAACCCGATACGCGGGGCGGGGGGGCGAGGCCGCGCGGCGCGGCGGTGCCCGCCGTCCTTCCCGCCCGGCGCCGCCCGGCGCGCCGCCCGGCGCGCCGCCCGGTCTTCCCTCCGCGCGGGTCCCGAAACCCGATACGCGGGGCGGGGGGCTCGGGGGGGGCGCTCCGGTGCCGAGGGGCGGCGGCGGCGGCCGAGGGGTTCCCTCGCCGCGGGGCGCGGGGACCCCGCCGCCGTCGTCGTCTCCCCGCCGCGGGGTAGACCTGGTAGCCCCGCGGCGCAGCGGGAAGCGGCCGAGCCTCGGCGCCCCCCGGGCGCGCCTGGGCGGTGCGGGACGAAGGCGGTCCCGTCCACCTCCCCGGCGCGTGCGGGTGGAGCGCTGAGGGTCGGTTCTCCCCGTTGCTGGGTGAGGCGGGGTAGACGTGTTCCCGGCGAGGGGACTTAGAGCCGGAGCGCCTGGGCTGGCCTTAGCGGCGGGTAGACCTGTTACCAACGGGAGGACTTAGACCCTGGGCGCCGCGGCTGGCCTTAGCGGCGGGTAGACCTGTTACCGGCGGGAGGACTTAGACCCTGGGCGCCGCCGCCCGGCCCGGATGCGGGTAGACCTGTTCCCGCCGGCCGCCGGACTTAGAGCCGGAGCGGCGGCGCCGCCGCCCGGCCCGGATGCGGGTAGACCTGTTCCCGCCGACCGGCGGACTTAGAGCCGGAGCGGCGGCGCCGCCGCCCGGCCCGGATGCGGGTAGACCTGTTCCCGCCGGCCGCCGGACTTAGAGCCGGAGCGGCGGCGCCGCCGCCCGGCCCGGATGCGGGTAGACCTGTTCCCGCCGACCGGCGGACTTAGAGCCGGAGCGGCGCCGCCGCCCGGCCCGGATGCGGGTAGACGTGTTCCCGCCGACCGGCGGACTTAGAGCCGGAGCGGCGGCGCCGCCGCCCGGCCCGGATGCGGGTAGACCTGTTCCCGCCGACCGGCGGACTTAGAGCCGGAGCGGCGGCGCCGCCGCCCGGCCCGGATGCGGGTAGACCTGTTCCCGCCGGCCGCCGGACTTAGAGCCGGAGCGGCGCCGCCGCCCGGCCCGGATGCGGGTAGACGTGTTCCCGCCGACCGGCGGACTTAGAGCCGGAGCGGCGGCGCCGCCGCCCGGCCCGGATGCGGGTAGACCTGTTCCCGCCGGCCGCCGGACTTAGAGCCGGAGCGGCGCCGCCGCCCGGCCCGGATGCGGGTAGACCTGTTCCCGCCGGCCGCCGGACTTAGAGCCGGAGCGGCGCCGCCGCCCGGCCCGGATGCGGGTAGACGTGTTCCCGCCGACCGGCGGACTTAGAGCCGGAGCGGCGGCGCCGCCGCCCGGCCCGGATGCGGGTAGACCTGTTCCCGCCGGCCGCCGGACTTAGAGCCGGAGCGGCGCCGCCGCCCGGCCCGGATGCGGGTAGACCTGTTCCCGCCGGCCGCCGGACTTAGAGCCGGAGCGGCGCCGCCGCCGCCCGGCCCGGATGCGGGTAGACGTGTTCCCGCCGACCGGCGGACTTAGAGCCGGAGCGGCGGCGCCGCCGCCCGGCCCGGATGCGGGTAGACCTGTTCCCGCCGGCCGCCGGACTTAGAGCCGGAGCGGCGCCGCCGCCCGGCCCGGATGCGGGTAGACCTGTTCCCGCCGGCCGCCGGACTTAGAGCCGGAGCGGCGCCGCCGCCCGGCCCGGATGCGGGTAGACGTGTTCCCGCCGACCGGCGGACTTAGAGCCGGAGCGGCGCCGCCGCCCGGCCCGGATGCGGGTAGACGTGTTCCCGCCGACCGGCGGACTTAGAGCCGGAGCGGCGCCGCCGCCCGGCCCGGATGCGGGTAGACCTGTTCCCGCCGACCGGCGGACTTAGAGCCGGGGCGGCGCCGCCGCCCGGCCCGGATGCGGGTAGACGTGTTCCCGCCGACCGGCGGACTTAGAGCCGGAGCGGCGCCGCCGCCCGGCCCGGTCGCGGGTAGACGTGTTCCCGCCGGCCGGCGGACTTAGAGCCGGAGCGGCGCCGCCGGCCGGCCCGGATGCGGGTAGACCTTTTCCCGCCGACCGGCGGACTTAGAGCCGGAGCGGCGCCGCCGCCCGGCGGCGAGTGGACCCGGTCTCCGAGCCCCGTGGGTAGAGCTCCTGTCCAGGTCCGGCAGCTAGAGCCGCTCCGAGGGCTCGGCGAGGGCCCTCGGCCGGCGCCGAAGCGCTGCCGTTTCCGGCCGGTGCTCCGAGCGTGGCACCGAATTCACGGAGCGAGCAGACGGCGTGCGACCGCTCGATCCGTCGGTCGGCGCGCCGGCGTGCCCTTCCGGCCCTGCCCCGACCTCCCCGATTTCCCACAGTTCTTAGCGAGTCCTTCCAGCGCGCATGCTCCGTCCAGTACTCTCCCGGGGGGCTCGTTGCGGGGACTCCATCTCCCGTGGCCCTTTGCGGCAGACTTCCTCTCCGGCGTTAAGGCTTTCCCCTGCCCCGAGGCTGAAAGAAGAAACGTTCTCTGCGGGGCGGGGAAGCCGGGGGAGTAACTGGGACTCTCTTTAGGCGGCACGGCTGCGGCCGACCGGGCTCGGCCGCCTCGGCGCCGCCGGGAAGAGCCGATGTCCGAGAGTAGCGGCTAGAGCCGGTCTCGGGGCTTAGCGCTGCGCTTTCTGCCCGGCGCTCCGAGCGTAGCAGCCTTTCCCCTGCCCCGAGGGTGAAAGAAGAGACGTTCTCTGCGGGGCGGGGAAACGGGGGGAGCAACCGGGACTCTGCCCGGGTGGCACGGCTGCCGCCGCCTCGGCTCGGCCGCAGAGGTGCGCAGCGGGTAGAGTTGTCGTCCGTGCCCGGCGGGTAGACCCCTGGTCCGAAGCCGGCGGGTAGACCTGGTGTCCCGGGGCAGCGGGTAGACCTGTGGTCCGGGCTCGTCGGCTCGAGCCGCTCTCCGAGTCGGGTGGCTGGAGCGGGTTCCGAGCGCTTAGCCGAGGCCCTCGGCGGGTGCCGAGGCGCCGCCGTTCCTGCCCGGGGCTCCGAGTGGGAAAGAGAGGGCGTTGTCCGCGGCGCGGGTCCAGAGGGGGAGTAGCTGGGACTCTCTTAAGGTGGCAGGGCGGCGGCCGACTGGGCTCGGCGGCGGGGGTGCCGGTGGGTACAGCTGCTCTCGGAGCCCGGCGGGTAGACCTGTTGTCCGAGCCCGGCGGGTAGACCTGTTGTCCGAGCCCGGCGGGTAGACCTGTTGTCCGAGCCCGGCGGGTAGACCTGTTGTCCGAGCCCGGCGGGTAGACCTCTTGTCCGAGCCCGGCGGGTAGACCTCTTGTCCGAGCCCGGCGGGTAGACCTCTTGTCCGAGCCCGGCGGGTAGACCTGTTGTCCGAGCATGGCGGGTAGACCTGGTGTCCGAGCCCGGCGGGTAGACCTGGTGTCCGAGCCCGGCGGGTAGACCTGGTGTCCGAGCCCGGCGGGTAGACCTGGTGTCCGAGCCCGGCGGGTAGACCTGGTGTCCGAGCATGGCGAGTAGACCTGGTGTCCGAGCCCGGCGGGTAGACCTGGTGTCCGAGCATGGCGGGTAGACCTGGTGTCCGGGCCCGGCGGGTAGACCTGGTGTCCGAGCCCGGCGGGTAGACCTGGCGTTCGGGTTAGGCGGGTCGACCTGGTGTTCGGGCCCGGCGGGTAGACCTGGTGTCCGAGCCCGGCGGGTAGACCTGGTGTCCGGGCCCGGCGGGTAGACCTGGTGTCCGAGCCCGGCGGGTAGACCTGGTGTCCGGGCCCGGCGGGTAGACCTGGTGCCCGAGCCCGGCGGGTAGACCTGTTGGCCCGGGCTTCCGGGCCGACCCGTTCGCCCAGTCGGGCGCGGCCGGCCTCGTGCCCCGCCGGGTGCTGTCGAGCATCAGGTCTACCCGGTTCCGGGGCTGGCGAGCATCAGGTCTACCCGGTTCCGGAGCCGGCCGATGCGGCCGCCGCGGCCGCCGCCGGCGGCCTGCGCCCCGGCGGCGTCCCGGCGCAGGGCCACCAGGTCTACCCGGCTCCGGCGGGACTTAGGCGCCTGTCGGCATTTTCGGGGTAGACCTGTTGTCGCGGCCGGCCCCGGAAGTCGGCCAAGGGGTCGCTGTCGGGCGCCGCCTCCGGTTAGGTCTAGGCGAGAGGCGGCCTGCTCTCGCGCGCCTCCCCGCTGAGGAGCCTCGAGCCGCTTCGGAGGCGCGGCGGCGCCAGGACGCGTCTGTCCGTATTGTGGGCAGGGGTTGTCTAGCAGCGCGGGTTCCGAGGGCCCCTTTTCTTCCGCGTCTGCTGCCGCGCGGCCTTCGGCGCGTGCCACGGGCCGGCCAACCCCACGAGCGGCAGGAAGGCCGGCGCGAGAAAGCCGCGGGGCTCTCGACCGGCTTCCTCGGGCGGGCCCGATGACGGGAGAGGAAGACGAGAGCCGAGCGCGAAAGCGCAGCCGAGGGAGTGCGGGACTGGGACGGCCGAGGGGGGCCCGCGGGGGCCCGACAGCAGCGTCCAGCCCGAGCCGGTGGCGGCTGCCGGCTCCCTGAGGGCCCCGGGCGAAGGCGATGGTGTGCGAGGGCGGCGAGGCGGCGGCGTCTCGTCCTTTCGGTGGGCCGGCCTTAAGCCGGCGCCCGTCGTCCGGCGGCGGCGGCGGGCATTGTTGCGGGCGGTTGGCGGCCGGGGCTCGAAGGGCCGAGCCCGCGCGGGCTTTTTCCCCGGCCGCCTCCCGAGAGCCCCGAAGATGGCCCGGGCCTGGGTGGCGGCGCCCTGTCCTCGGCTGCCGGGCGGCAGCGGTGCCGGCGGCGTGCCGGGGACTGGCGGTGGGCGTGCGGCCTCGCCTGGGCCCGGCCGGTTGCCGGAGGGGCTCGGTGACGGGACCGCCCGATGGTCGGGCGAGGCGGCGCCCTCGGCGCGCCTCGGCTCTTTTGTTCGTTCCCCCTTCCTCGGCCCTAAGCCGGGGACCCGCCCAGCGGGCCGAAGGCGGCGGCGCCGGCCGGCCAGGCTGTGGCCGGCGGCCGCGCCGGCAGACCGAGAACCCGACAGAGTCGCCGGGGAGCCCTGGGGACGCACGATGGCCGTTGGCGGGCGAGGCGGCGGCGCCTCGCCCCTCCCTCCTCTTAGGCCGGCGCGAGAGCCACGGCGGCCGGGCGGCCCGTGCGGTCGGGCCTGCCCCGCCGGCCTGGCTGCCGGAGGGCTGGGTTCCGCGAAGGTCTGTCGGCCGGGGGCCGGGTTGCGGGCGAAGTGGGGCGCCCTCCCGGCCTTTTTTTTCCGTTTTTTTTGATTTTTGCTCCGGCGGCCTTAAGCCGCAGCACGCCGAGCGCGCCAGGGAAGAGAAAGTGCGTGAGAGCGCGAGAGCGGCCCGGCAGCGGCCGGCCGCCGCCGAGGCGCGAGCCCGTGGGCAGCGAGAGGGAATCGGGGAGCGAGGGGCGCGGGCCCCGCCCCGAGCCCC
>NW_026990715.1:0-2500 GCF_036250125.1 Pseudopipra pipra | reverse complement strand
GCCCGGATGCGGGTAGACGTGTTCCCGCCGACCGGCGGACTTAGAGCCGGAGCGGCGGCGCCGCCGCCCGGCCCGGATGCGGGTAGACCTGTTCCCGCCGGCCGCCGGACTTAGAGCCGGAGCGGCGCCGCCGCCCGGCCCGGATGCGGGTAGACCTGTTCCCGCCGGCCGCCGGACTTAGAGCCGGAGCGGCGCCGCCGCCCGGCCCGGATGCGGGTAGACCTGTTCCCGCCGACCGGCGGACTTAGAGCCGGAGCGGCGGCGCCGCCGCCCGGCCCGGATGCGGGTAGACCTGTTCCCGCCGGCCGCCGGACTTAGAGCCGGAGCGGCGGCGCCGCCGCCCGGCCCGGATGCGGGTAGACCTGTTCCCGCCGACCGGCGGACTTAGAGCCGGAGCGGCGCCGCCGCCCGGCCCGGATGCGGGTAGACGTGTTCCCGCCGACCGGCGGACTTAGAGCCGGAGCGGCGCCGCCGCCCGGCCCGGATGCGGGTAGACGTGTTCCCGCCGACCGGCGGACTTAGAGCCGGAGCGGCGCCGCCGCCCGGCCCGGATGCGGGTAGACCTGTTCCCGCCGACCGGCGGACTTAGAGCCGGGGCGGCGCCGCCGCCCGGCCCGGATGCGGGTAGACGTGTTCCCGCCGACCGGCGGACTTAGAGCCGGAGCGGCGCCGCCGCCCGGCCCGGTCGCGGGTAGACGTGTTCCCGCCGGCCGGCGGACTTAGAGCCGGAGCGGCGCCGCCGGCCGGCCCGGATGCGGGTAGACCTTTTCCCGCCGACCGGCGGACTTAGAGCCGGAGCGGCGCCGCCGCCCGGCGGCGAGTGGACCCGGTCTCCGAGCCCCGTGGGTAGAGCTCCTGTCCAGGTCCGGCAGCTAGAGCCGCTCCGAGGGCTCGGCGAGGGCCCTCGGCCGGCGCCGAAGCGCTGCCGTTTCCGGCCGGTGCTCCGAGCGTGGCACCGAATTCACGGAGCGAGCAGACGGCGTGCGACCGCTCGATCCGTCGGTCGGCGCGCCGGCGTGCCCTTCCGGCCCTGCCCCGACCTCCCCGATTTCCCACAGTTCTTAGCGAGTCCTTCCAGCGCGCATGCTCCGTCCAGTACTCTCCCGGGGGGCTCGTTGCGGGGACTCCATCTCCCGTGGCCCTTTGCGGCAGACTTCCTCTCCGGCGTTAAGGCTTTCCCCTGCCCCGAGGCTGAAAGAAGAAACGTTCTCTGCGGGGCGGGGAAGCCGGGGGAGTAACTGGGACTCTCTTTAGGCGGCACGGCTGCGGCCGACCGGGCTCGGCCGCCTCGGCGCCGCCGGGAAGAGCCGATGTCCGAGAGTAGCGGCTAGAGCCGGTCTCGGGGCTTAGCGCTGCGCTTTCTGCCCGGCGCTCCGAGCGTAGCAGCCTTTCCCCTGCCCCGAGGGTGAAAGAAGAGACGTTCTCTGCGGGGCGGGGAAACGGGGGGAGCAACCGGGACTCTGCCCGGGTGGCACGGCTGCCGCCGCCTCGGCTCGGCCGCAGAGGTGCGCAGCGGGTAGAGTTGTCGTCCGTGCCCGGCGGGTAGACCCCTGGTCCGAAGCCGGCGGGTAGACCTGGTGTCCCGGTGCAGCGGGTAGACCTGTGGTCCGGGCTCGTCGGCTCGAGCCGCTCTCCGAGTCGGGTGGCTGGAGCGGGTTCCGAGCGCTTAGCCGAGGCCCTCGGCGGGTGCCGAGGCGCCGCCGTTCCTGCCCGGGGCTCCGAGTGGGAAAGAGAGGGCGTTGTCCGCGGCGCGGGTCCAGAGGGGGAGTAGCTGGGACTCTCTTAAGGTGGCAGGGCGGCGGCCGACTGGGCTCGGCGGCGGGGGTGCCGGTGGGTACAGCTGCTCTCGGAGCCCGGCGGGTAGACCTGTTGTCCGAGCCCGGCGGGTAGACCTGTTGTCCGAGCCCGGCGGGTAGACCTGTTGTCCGAGCCCGGCGGGTAGACCTGTTGTCCGAGCCCGGCGGGTAGACCTCTTGTCCGAGCCCGGCGGGTAGACCTCTTGTCCGAGCCCGGCGGGTAGACCTCTTGTCCGAGCCCGGCGGGTAGACCTGTTGTCCGAGCATGGCGGGTAGACCTGGTGTCCGAGCCCGGCGGGTAGACCTGGTGTCCGAGCCCGGCGGGTAGACCTGGTGTCCGAGCCCGGCGGGTAGACCTGGTGTCCGAGCCCGGCGGGTAGACCTGGTGTCCGAGCATGGCGAGTAGACCTGGTGTCCGAGCCCGGCGGGTAGACCTGGTGTCCGAGCATGGCGGGTAGACCTGGTGTCCGGGCCCGGCGGGTAGACCTGGTGTCCGAGCCCGGCGGGTAGACCTGGCGTTCGGGTTAGGCGGGTCGACCTGGTGTTCGGGCCCGGCGGGTAGACCTGGTGTCCGAGCCCGGCGGGTAGACCTGGTGTCCGGGCCCGGCGGGTAGACCTGGTGTCCGAGCCCGGCGGGTAGACCTGGTGTCCGGGCCCGGCGGGTAGACCTGGTGCCCGAGCCCGGCGGGTAGACCTGTTGGCCC
>NW_026990714.1:0-57500 GCF_036250125.1 Pseudopipra pipra | reverse complement strand
CTAACCCTAACCCTAACCCTAACCCTAACCCTAACCCTAACCCTAACCCTAACCCTAACCCTAACCCTAACCCTAACCCTAACCCTAACCCTAACCCTAACCCTAACCCTAACCCTAACCCTAACCCTAACCCTAACCCTAACCCTAACCCTAACCCTAACCCTAACCCTAACCCTAACCCTAACCCTAACCCTAACCCTAACCCTAACCCTAACCCTAACCCTAACCCTAACCCTAACCCTAACCCTAACCCTAACCCTAACCCTAACCCTAACCCTAACCCTAACCCTAACCCTAACCCTAACCCTAACCCTAACCCTAACCCTAACCCTAACCCTAACCCTAACCCTAACCCTAACCCTAACCCTAACCCTAACCCTAACCCTAACCCTAACCCTAACCCTAACCCTAACCCTAACCCTAACCCTAACCCTAACCCTAACCCTAACCCTAACCCTAACCCTAACCCTAACCCTAACCCTAACCCTAACCCTAACCCTAACCCTAACCCTAACCCTAACCCTAACCCTAACCCTAACCCTAACCCTAACCCTAACCCTAACCCTAACCCTAACCCTAACCCTAACCCTAACCCTAACCCTAACCCTAACCCTAACCCTAACCCTAACCCTAACCCTAACCCTAACCCTAACCCTAACCCTAACCCTAACCCTAACCCTAACCCTAACCCTAACCCTAACCCTAACCCTAACCCTAACCCTAACCCTAACCCTAACCCTAACCCTAACCCTAACCCTAACCCTAACCCTAACCCTAACCCTAACCCTAACCCTAACCCTAACCCTAACCCTAACCCTAACCCTAACCCTAACCCTAACCCTAACCCTAACCCTAACCCTAACCCTAACCCTAACCCTAACCCTAACCCTAACCCTAACCCTAACCCTAACCCTAACCCTAACCCTAACCCTAACCCTAACCCTAACCCTAACCCTAACCCTAACCCTAACCCTAACCCTAACCCTAACCCTAACCCTAACCCTAACCCTAACCCTAACCCTAACCCTAACCCTAACCCTAACCCTAACCCTAACCCTAACCCTAACCCTAACCCTAACCCTAACCCTAACCCTAACCCTAACCCTAACCCTAACCCTAACCCTAACCCTAACCCTAACCCTAACCCTAACCCTAACCCTAACCCTAACCCTAACCCTAACCCTAACCCTAACCCTAACCCTAACCCTAACCCTAACCCTAACCCTAACCCTAACCCTAACCCTAACCCTAACCCTAACCCTAACCCTAACCCTAACCCTAACCCTAACCCTAACCCTAACCCTAACCCTAACCCTAACCCTAACCCTAACCCTAACCCTAACCCTAACCCTAACCCTAACCCTAACCCTAACCCTAACCCTAACCCTAACCCTAACCCTAACCCTAACCCTAACCCTAACCCTAACCCTAACCCTAACCCTAACCCTAACCCTAACCCTAACCCTAACCCTAACCCTAACCCTAACCCTAACCCTAACCCTAACCCTAACCCTAACCCTAACCCTAACCCTAACCCTAACCCTAACCCTAACCCTAACCCTAACCCTAACCCTAACCCTAACCCTAACCCTAACCCTAACCCTAACCCTAACCCTAACCCTAACCCTAACCCTAACCCTAACCCTAACCCTAACCCTAACCCTAACCCTAACCCTAACCCTAACCCTAACCCTAACCCTAACCCTAACCCTAACCCTAACCCTAACCCTAACCCTAACCCTAACCCTAACCCTAACCCTAACCCTAACCCTAACCCTAACCCTAACCCTAACCCTAACCCTAACCCTAACCCTAACCCTAACCCTAACCCTAACCCTAACCCTAACCCTAACCCTAACCCTAACCCTAACCCTAACCCTAACCCTAACCCTAACCCTAACCCTAACCCTAACCCTAACCCTAACCCTAACCCTAACCCTAACCCTAACCCTAACCCTAACCCTAACCCTAACCCTAACCCTAACCCTAACCCTAACCCTAACCCTAACCCTAACCCTAACCCTAACCCTAACCCTAACCCTAACCCTAACCCTAACCCTAACCCTAACCCTAACCCTAACCCTAACCCTAACCCTAACCCTAACCCTAACCCTAACCCTAACCCTAACCCTAACCCTAACCCTAACCCTAACCCTAACCCTAACCCTAACCCTAACCCTAACCCTAACCCTAACCCTAACCCTAACCCTAACCCTAACCCTAACCCTAACCCTAACCCTAACCCTAACCCTAACCCTAACCCTAACCCTAACCCTAACCCTAACCCTAACCCTAACCCTAACCCTAACCCTAACCCTAACCCTAACCCTAACCCTAACCCTAACCCTAACCCTAACCCTAACCCTAACCCTAACCCTAACCCTAACCCTAACCCTAACCCTAACCCTAACCCTAACCCTAACCCTAACCCTAACCCTAACCCTAACCCTAACCCTAACCCTAACCCTAACCCTAACCCTAACCCTAACCCTAACCCTAACCCTAACCCTAACCCTAACCCTAACCCTAACCCTAACCCTAACCCTAACCCTAACCCTAACCCTAACCCTAACCCTAACCCTAACCCTAACCCTAACCCTAACCCTAACCCTAACCCTAACCCTAACCCTAACCCTAACCCTAACCCTAACCCTAACCCTAACCCTAACCCTAACCCTAACCCTAACCCTAACCCTAACCCTAACCCTAACCCTAACCCTAACCCTAACCCTAACCCTAACCCTAACCCTAACCCTAACCCTAACCCTAACCCTAACCCTAACCCTAACCCTAACCCTAACCCTAACCCTAACCCTAACCCTAACCCTAACCCTAACCCTAACCCTAACCCTAACCCTAACCCTAACCCTAACCCTAACCCTAACCCTAACCCTAACCCTAACCCTAACCCTAACCCTAACCCTAACCCTAACCCTAACCCTAACCCTAACCCTAACCCTAACCCTAACCCTAACCCTAACCCTAACCCTAACCCTAACCCTAACCCTAACCCTAACCCTAACCCTAACCCTAACCCTAACCCTAACCCTAACCCTAACCCTAACCCTAACCCTAACCCTAACCCTAACCCTAACCCTAACCCTAACCCTAACCCTAACCCTAACCCTAACCCTAACCCTAACCCTAACCCTAACCCTAACCCTAACCCTAACCCTAACCCTAACCCTAACCCTAACCCTAACCCTAACCCTAACCCTAACCCTAACCCTAACCCTAACCCTAACCCTAACCCTAACCCTAACCCTAACCCTAACCCTAACCCTAACCCTAACCCTAACCCTAACCCTAACCCTAACCCTAACCCTAACCCTAACCCTAACCCTAACCCTAACCCTAACCCTAACCCTAACCCTAACCCTAACCCTAACCCTAACCCTAACCCTAACCCTAACCCTAACCCTAACCCTAACCCTAACCCTAACCCTAACCCTAACCCTAACCCTAACCCTAACCCTAACCCTAACCCTAACCCTAACCCTTGCTAACCCTTGCTAACCCTAACCCTAACCCTAACCCTAACCCTAACCCTAACCCTAACCCTAACCCTAACCCTAACCCTAACCCTAACCCTAACCCTAACCCTAACCCTAACCCTAACCCTAACCCTAACCCTAACCCTAACCCTAACCCTAACCCTAACCCTAACCCTAACCCTAACCCTAACCCTAACCCTAACCCTAACCCTAACCCTAACCCTAACCCTAAACCCTAACCCTAACCCTAACCCTAACCCTAACCCTAACCCTAACCCTAACCCTAACCCTAACCCCTAACCCTAACCCTAACCCTAACCCTAACCCTAACCCTAACCCTAACCCTAACCCTAACCCTAACCCTAACCCTAACCCTAACCCTAACCCTAACCCTAACCCTAACCCTAAACCCTAACCCTAACCCTAACCCTAACCCTAACCCTAAACCCTAACCCTAACCCTAACCCTAACCCCTAACCCTAACCCTAACCCTAACCCCTAACCCCTAACCCCTAACCCCTAACCCTAACCCCTAACCCTAACCCCTAACCCAAACCCCTAACCCAAACCCTTAACCCTAAACCCTTAACCCTAAACCCTTAACCCTAAACCCTTAACCCTAACCCTAAACCCTAACCCTAACCCTAACCCTAACCCTAACCCTAACGCCGGACCGAACCCTACCCCTAGACGCGACCGCGCCCCCGAACCCTAACGCCGGACCGAACCCTACCCGTAGACGCGACCGCGCCCCCGAACCCTAACGCCGGACCGAACCCTACCCCTAGACGCGACCGGACCCCCGAACCCTAACGCCGGACCGAACCCTACCTCTAGAAGGGACCGCGCCCCCGAACCCTAACGCCGGACCGAACCCTACCCCCAGACGCGACCGCGCCCCCGAACCCTAACGCCGGACCGAACCCTACCCCCAGACGCGACCGCGCCCCCGAACCCTAACGCCGGACCGAACCCTACCCCTAGACGCGACCGCGCCCCCGAACCCTAACGCCGGACCGAACCCTACCCCTAGACGCGACCGCGCCCCCGAACCCTAACGCCGGACCGAACCCTAACCCTAGACGCGACAGCGCCCCCGAACCCTAACGCCGGACCGAACCCTACCCCTGGACGCGACCGCGCCCCCGAACCCTAACGCCGGACCGAACCCTACCCCTAGACGCGACCGCGCCCCCGAACCCTAACGCCGGACCGAACCCTACCCGTAGACGCGACCGCGCCCCCGAACCCTAACGCCGGACCGAACCCTACCCCTAGACGCGACCGGACCCCCGAACCCTAACGCCGGACCGAACCCTACCCGTAGAAGGGACCGCGCCCCCGAACCCTAACGCCGGACCGAACCCTACCCCTAGACGCGACCGCGCCCCCGAACCCTAACGCCGGACCGAACCCTACCCCTAGACGCGACCGCGCCCCCGAACCCTAACGCCGGACCGAACCCTTCCCGTTGACGCGACCGCGCCCCCGAACCCTAACGCCGGACCGAACCCTACCCCCAGACGCGACCGGACCCCCGAACCCTAACGCCAGACCGAACCCTAACCCTAGACGCGACCGCGCCCCCGAACCCTAACGCCGGACCGAACCCTACCCCTAGACGCGACCGCGCCCCCGAACCCTAACGCCGGACCGAACCCTACCCGTAGACGCGACCGCGCCCCCGAACCCTAACGCCGGACCGAACCCTACCCCTAGACGCGACTGTGCCCCCGAACCCTAACGCCGGACCGAACCCTACCCCTAGACGCGACCGCGCCCCCGAACCCTAACGCCGGACCGAACCCTACCCGTAGACGCGACCGCGCCCCCGAACCCTAACGCCGGACCGAACCCTACCCCTAGACGCGACCGGACCCCCGAACCCTAACGCCGGACCGTACCCTACCTCTAGAAGGGACCGCGCCCCCGAACCCTAACGCCGGACCGAACCCTACCCCTAGAAGGGACCACGCCCCCGAACCCTAACGCCGGACCGAACCCCACCCGTAGACGCGACCGCGCCCCCGAACCCTAACGCCGGACCGAACCCTACCCCTAGACGCGACCGCGCCCCCGAACCCTAACGCCGGACCGAACCCTACCCCTAGACGCGACCGCGCCCCCGAACCCTAACGCCGGACCGAACCCTACCCGTAGACGCGACCGCGCCCCCGAACACTAACGCCGGACCGAACCCTACCCCTAGACGCGACCGGACCCCCGAACCCTAACGCCGGACCGAACCCTACCTCTAGAAGGGACCGCGCCCCCGAACCCTAACGCCGGACCGAACCCTACCCCTAGACGCGACCGCGCCCCCGAACCCTAAAACAACACCGAACCCTACCCCTGGACGCGACCGCGCCCCCGAACCCTAACGCCGGACCGAACCCTACCCCTAGACGCGACCGGACCCCCGAACCCTAATGCAGGATCGAACCCTACCCCTCGACGGGACCGCACCCCCGAACCCTAACGCCGGACCGAACCCTACCCCTAGACACGACCGCGCCCCCGAACCCTAATGCCGGACCGAACCCTACCCCTAGACGCGACCGCGCCCCCGAACCCTAACGCCGGACCGAACCCTATCCCTAGACGCGACCGCGCCCCCGAACCCTAACGCCGGACCGAACCCTACCCCTAGACGCGACCGCGCCCCCGAACCCTAACGCCGGACCGAACCCTACCCCTAGACGCGACCGCGCCCCCGAACCCTAACGCCACACCGAACCCTACCCCTAGACGCGACCGCGCCCCCGAACCCTAACGCCGGACCGAACCCTACCCCTAGACGCGACCGCGACCCCGAACCCTAACGCCGGACCGAACCCTACCCCTAGACGCGACCGCGCCCCCGAACCCTAACGCCGGACCGAACCCTACCCGTAGACGCGACCGCGCCCCCGAACCCTAACGCCAAACCCAACCCTACCCCTAGACGCGACCGCGCCCCCGAACCCTAACGGCGGACCGAACCCTACCCCTAGACGCGACTGTGCCCCCAAACCCTAAAACAACACCGAACCCTACCCCTAGACGCGACCGCGCCCCCGAACCCTAACGCCGGACCGAACCCTACCCCTAGACGCGACCGCGCCCCCGAACCCTAACGCCAGACCGAACCCTACTCCTAGACGCGACCGAGCCCCCGAACCCAAACGCCGGACCAAACCCTACCCCTAGACGCGACCGCGCCCCCGAACCATAACGCCGGACCGAACCCTACCCCTAGACGCGACCGCGCCCCCGAACCCTAACGCCGGACCGAACCCTACCCCTAGACGCGACCGCACCCCCGAACCCTAAAACAACACCGAACCCTACCCCTAGACGCGACCATGCCCCCGAACCCTAACGCCGGACCGAACCCTACCCCTAGACGCGACCGCGCCCCCGAACCCTAACGCCGGACCGAACCCTACCCCTAGACGCGACCGCGCCCCCGAAACCTAACGCCGGACCGAACCCTACCCCTAGACGCGACCGCGCCCCCGAACCCTAACGCCGGACCGAACCCTACCCCTAGACGTGACCAGACCCCCGAACCCTAACGCCGGACCGAACCCTACCCCTCGACGGGACCGCGCCCCCGAACCTTAACGCCGGACCGAACCCTACCCCTAGACGCGACCGCGCCCCCGAACCCTAACGCCGGACCGAACCCTACCCGTAGACGCGACCGCGCCCCCGAACCCTAACGCCGGACCGAACCCTACCCCTAGACGCGACCGGACCCCCGAACCCTAACGCCGGACCGTACCCTACCTCTAGAAGGGACCGCGCCCCCGAACCCTAACGCCGGACCGAACCCTACCCCTAGAAGGGACCACGCCCCCGAACCCTAACGCCGGACCGAACCCCACCCGTAGACGCGACCGCGCCCCCGAACCCTAACGCCGGACCGAACCCTACCCCTAGACGCGACCGCGCCCCCGAACCCTAACGCCGGACCGAACCCTACCCCTAGACGCGACCGCGCCCCCGAACCCTAACGCCGGACCGAACCCTACCCGTAGACGCGACCGCGCCCCCGAACACTAACGCCGGACCGAACCCTACCCCTAGACGCGACCGGACCCCCGAACCCTAACGCCGGACCGAACCCTACCTCTAGAAGGGACCGCGCCCCCGAACCCTAACGCCGGACCGAACCCTACCCCTAGACGCGACCGCGCCCCCGAACCCTAAAACAACACCGAACCCTACCCCTGGACGCGACCGCGCCCCCGAACCCTAACGCCGGACCGAACCCTACCCCTAGACGCGACCGGACCCCCGAACCCTAATGCAGGATCGAACCCTACCCCTCGACGGGACCGCACCCCCGAACCCTAACGCCGGACCGAACCCTACCCCTAGACACGACCGCGCCCCCGAACCCTAATGCCGGACCGAACCCTACCCCTAGACGCGACCGCGCCCCCGAACCCTAACGCCGGACCGAACCCTATCCCTAGACGCGACCGCGCCCCCGAACCCTAACGCCGGACCGAACCCTACCCCTAGACGCGACCGCGCCCCCGAACCCTAACGCCGGACCGAACCCTACCCCTAGACGCGACCGCGCCCCCGAACCCTAACGCCACACCGAACCCTACCCCTAGACGCGACCGCGCCCCCGAACCCTAACGCCGGACCGAACCCTACCCCTAGACGCGACCGCGACCCCGAACCCTAACGCCGGACCGAACCCTACCCCTAGACGCGACCGCGCCCCCGAACCCTAACGCCGGACCGAACCCTACCCGTAGACGCGACCGCGCCCCCGAACCCTAACGCCAAACCCAACCCTACCCCTAGACGCGACCGCGCCCCCGAACCCTAACGGCGGACCGAACCCTACCCCTAGACGCGACTGTGCCCCCAAACCCTAAAACAACACCGAACCCTACCCCTAGACGCGACCGCGCCCCCGAACCCTAACGCCGGACCGAACCCTACCCCTAGACGCGACCGCGCCCCCGAACCCTAACGCCAGACCGAACCCTACTCCTAGACGCGACCGAGCCCCCGAACCCAAACGCCGGACCAAACCCTACCCCTAGACGCGACCGCGCCCCCGAACCATAACGCCGGACCGAACCCTACCCCTAGACGCGACCGCGCCCCCGAACCCTAACGCCGGACCGAACCCTACCCCTAGACGCGACCGCACCCCCGAACCCTAAAACAACACCGAACCCTACCCCTAGACGCGACCATGCCCCCGAACCCTAACGCCGGACCGAACCCTACCCCTAGACGCGACCGCGCCCCCGAACCCTAACGCCGGACCGAACCCTACCCCTAGACGCGACCGCGCCCCCGAAACCTAACGCCGGACCGAACCCTACCCCTAGACGCGACCGCGCCCCCGAACCCTAACGCCGGACCGAACCCTACCCCTAGACGTGACCAGACCCCCGAACCCTAACGCCGGACCGAACCCTACCCCTCGACGGGACCGCGCCCCCGAACCTTAACGCCGGACCGAACCCTACCCGTAGACGGGACCGCGCCCCCGAACCCTAACGCCGGACCGAACCCTACCCCTAGACGCCACCGCGCCCCCGAACCCTAACGGCGGACCGAACACTACCCCTAGACGCGACCGCGCCCCCGAACCCTAACGCCGGACCGAACCCTACCCCTAGACGCGACCGCGCCCCCGAACCCTAACGCCGGACCGAACCCTACCCCTAGACGCGACCGCGCCCCCGAACCCTAACGCCGGACCGAACCCTACCCCTAGACGCGACCGCGCCCCCGAACCCTAACGCCGGACCGAACCCTACCCCTAGACGCGACCGCGCCCCCGAAACCTAACGCCACACCGAACCCTACCCCTAGACGCGACCGCGCCCCCGAACCCTAACGCCGGACCGAACCCTACCCCTAGACGCGACCGCGCCCCCGAACCCTAACGCCGGACCGAACCCTACCCCTAGACGCGACCGCGCCCCCGAACCCTAACGCCGGACCGAACCCTACCCGTAGACGCGACCGCGCCCCCGAACCCTAACGCCGGACCGAACCCTACCCCTAGACGCGACCGCGCCCCCGAACCCTAACGCCGGACCGAACCCTACCCCTAGACGCGACCGCGCCCCCGAACCCTAACGCCGGACCGAACCCTACTCGTAGACGCGACCGCGCCCCCGAACCCTAACGCCGGACCGAACCCTACCCCTAGACGCGACCGGACCCCCGAACCCTAACGCCGGACCGAACCCTACCTCTAGACGGGACCGCGCCCCCGAACCCTAACGCCGGACCGAACCCTACCCCTAGACACGACCGCGCCCCCGAACCCTAACGCCGGACCGAACCCTACCCCCAGATGCGACCGCGCCCCCGAACCCTAACGCCAGACCGAACCCTACCCCTAGACGCGACTGTACCCCCGAACCCTAACGCCACACCGAACCCTACCCCTAGACGCGACTGTGCCCCCGAAACCTAACGCCACACCGAACCCTACCCCTAGACGCGACTGTACCCCCGAACCCTAATGCCACACCGAACCCTACCCCTAGACGCGACTGCACCCTTGAACCCTAACGCCACACCGAACCCTACCCCTAGACGCGACTGTACCACCGAACCCTACCTCTAGACGCGACTGTATCCCCGAACCCTAACGCCACACCAAACCCTACCCCTAGACGCGACTGTACCCCCGAAACCTAACGCCACACCGAACCCTACCCCTAGACGCGACTGTACCCCCGAACCCTAACGCCACACCGAACCCTACCCCTAGACGCGACTGTACCCCCGAACCCTAATGCCACACCGAACCCTACCCCTAGACGCGACTGCACCCTTGAACCCTAACACCACACCGAACCCTACCCCTAGACGCGACTGTACCCCCGAACCCTAAAACAACATTGAACCCCACCCCTAGACGCGACTGTACCCTTGAACCCTAACGCCAGACCGAACCCTACCCCTAGACGCGACTGTGCCCCCGAACCCTAAAACAACATTGAACCCCACCCCTAGACACGACTGTACCCTTGAACCCTAACGCCAGACCGAACCCTACCCCTAGACGCGACTGTGCCCCCGAACCCTAACGCCAGACTGAACCCTACCCCTAGACGAGACTGTACCCCCGAACCCTAACGCCACACCGAACCCCACCCCTAGACGAGACTGTATCCCCGAACCCTAACGCCACACCGAACCCTACCCCTAGACGCGACTGGACCCCCGAACCCTAACGCCAGACCGAACCCTACCCCTAGACGCGACTGGACTCCCGAACCCTAACGCCAGACCTAACCCTACCCCTAGACGCGACTGTACCCCCGAACCCTAACGCCAGACCGAACCCTACCCCTAGACGCGACCGTACCCCCGAACCCTAACGCCACAGCTAACCCTCCCCCTAGACGCGACCGTGCCCCCGAACCCTAACGCCACACCGAACCCTACCCCTAGACGCGACTGTACCACCGAACCCTACCCCTAGACGCGACTGTATCCCCGAACCCTAACGCCACACCGAACCCTACCCCTAGACGCGACTGTGCCCCCGAACCCTAACGCCACACCGAACCCTACCCCTAGACGCGACTGTACCCCCGAACCCTAATGCCACACCGAACCATAACCCTAGACGCGACTGCACATTGAACCCTAACGCCACACCAAACCCTACCCCTAGACGCGACTGTACCCCCGAACCCTAAAACCACACCGAACCCTACCCCTAGACGCGACTGTGCCCCCAAACCCTAACGCCACAGCTAACCCTACCCCTAGACGCGACTGTGCCCCCGAACCCTAACGCCAGACCGAACCCTACCCCTAGACGAGACTGTACCCCCGAACCCTAACGCCACACCGAACCCTACCCCTAGACGCGACTGTACCCCCGAACCCTAACGCCACACCGAACCCTACCCCTAGACGCGAGTGTGCCCCCGAACCCTAACGCCACAGCTAACCCTACCCCTAGACGCGACTGCACCCCCGAACCCTAACGCCACACCGAACCCTACCCCTAGACGCGACTGAACCCCCGAACCCTAACGCCACACCAAACCCTACCTCTAGACTCGACTGTACCCCTGAACCCTAACGCCACACCGAACCCTACCCCTAGACACGACTGGACCCTCGAACCCTAACGCCACACCGAACACTACCCCTAGACGCGACTGTACCCCCGAACCCTAACGCCAGACCGAACCCTACCCCTAGACGCGACTGTGCCCCCGAACCCTAACGCCACACCGAACCCTACCCCTAGACGCGACTGTACCCCCGAAGCATAACGCCACACCGAACCCTACCCCTAGACGCGACTGTACCCCCGAACCCTAAAACAACATTGAACCCCACCCCTAGACGCGACTGTACCCTTGAACCCTAACGCCAGACCGAACCCTACCCCTAGACGCGACTGCACCCTTGAACCCTAACACCACACCGAACCCTACCCCTAGACGCGACTGTACCCCCGAACCCTAAAACAACATTGAACCCCACCCCTAGACGCGACTGTACCCTTGAACCCTAACGCCAGACCGAACCCTACCCCTAGACGCGACTGTGCCCCCGAACCCTAAAACAACATTGAACCCCACCCCTAGACACGACTGTACCCTTGAACCCTAACGCCAGACCGAACCCTACCCCTAGACGCGACTGTGCCCCCGAACCCTAACGCCAGACTGAACCCTACCCCTAGACGAGACTGTACCCCCGAACCCTAACGCCACACCGAACCCCACCCCTAGACGAGACTGTATCCCCGAACCCTAACGCCACACCGAACCCTACCCCTAGACGCGACTGGACCCTTGAACCCTAACACCACACCGAACCCTACCCCTAGACGCGACTGTACCCCCGAACCCTAAAACAACATTGAACCCCACCCCTAGACGCGACTGTACCCTTGAACCCTAACGCCAGACCGAACCCTACCCCTAGACGCGACTGTGCCCCCGAACCCTAAAACAACATTGAACCCCACCCCTAGACACGACTGTACCCTTGAACCCTAACGCCAGACCGAACCCTACCCCTAGACGCGACTGTGCCCCCGAACCCTAACGCCAGACTGAACCCTACCCCTAGACGAGACTGTACCCCCGAACCCTAACGCCACACCGAACCCCACCCCTAGACGAGACTGTATCCCCGAACCCTAACGCCACACCGAACCCTACCCCTAGACGCGACTGGACCCCCGAACCCTAACGCCAGACCGAACCCTACCCCTAGACGCGACTGGACTCCCGAACCCTAACGCCAGACCTAACCCTACCCCTAGACGCGACTGTACCCCCGAACCCTAACGCCAGACCGAACCCTACCCCTAGACGCGACCGTACCCCCGAACCCTAACGCCACAGCTTACCCTCCCCCTAGACGCGACCGTGCCCCCGAACCCTAACGCCACACCGAACCCTACCCCTAGACGCGACTGTACCACCGAACCCTACCCCTAGACGCGACTGTATCCCCGAACCCTAACGCCACACCGAACCCTACCCCTAGACGCGACTGTGCCCCCGAACCCTAACGCCACACCGAACCCTACCCCTAGACGCGACTGTACCCCCGAACCCTAATGCCACACCGAACCATAACCCTAGACGCGACTGCACATTGAACCCTAACGCCACACCAAACCCTACCCCTAGACGCGACTGTACCCCCGAACCCTAAAACCACACCGAACCCTACCCCTAGACGCGACTGTGCCCCCAAACCCTAACGCCACAGCTAACCCTACCCCTAGACGCGACTGTGCCCCCGAACCCTAACGCCAGACTGAACCCTACCCCTAGACGCGACTGTGCCCCCGAACCCTAACGCCAGACCGAACCCTACCCCTAGACGAGACTGTACCCCCGAACCCTAACGCCACACCGAACCCTACCCCTAGACGCGACTGTACCCCCGAACCCTAACGCCACACCGAACCCTACCCCTAGACGCGAGTGTGCCCCCGAACCCTAACGCCACAGCTAACCCTACCCCTAGACGCGACTGCACCCCCGAACCCTAACGCCACACCGAACCCTACCCCTAGACGCGACTGAACCCCCGAACCCTAACGCCACACCAAACCCTACCTCTAGACTCGACTGTACCCCTGAACCCTAACGCCACACCGAACCCTACCCCTAGACACGACTGGACCCTCGAACCCTAACGCCACACCGAACCCTACCCCTAGACGCGACTGTACCCCCGAACCCTAACGCCAGACCGAACCCTACCCCTAGACGCGACTGTGCCCCCGAACCCTAACGCCACACCGAACCCTACCCCTAGACGCGACTGTACCCCCGAAGCATAACGCCACACCGAACCCTACCCCTAGACGCGACTGTACCCCCGAACCCTAAAACAACATTGAACCCCACCCCTAGACGCGACTGTACCCTTGAACCCTAACGCCAGACCGAACCCTACCCCTAGACGCGACTGTGCCCCCGAACCCTAAAACAACATTGAACCCCACCCCTAGACGCGACTGTACCCTTGAACCCTAACGCCAGACCGAACCCTACCCCTAGACGCGACTGTACCCCCGAACCCTAACGCCAGACTGAACCCTACCCCTAGACGCGACTGTACCCCCGAACCCTAACGTCACACCGAACCCCACCCCTAGACGAGACTGTACCCCCGAACCCTAACGCCACACCGAACCCTACCCCTAGACGCGACTGGACCCCCGAACCCTAACGCCAGACCGAACCCTACCCCTAGACACGACTGGACTCCCGAACCCTAACGCCAGACCTAACCCTACCCCTAGACGCGACTGGACCCCCAAACCCTAACGCCAGAGCTAACCTCCCCTAGACGCGACCGTACCCCGAACCCTAACGCCACACCGAACCCTCCCTAGACCGACCGACGCGCCCGAACCAACGCACCGAACCCCAGACGGACCTACCTAGC
Source organism: Pseudopipra pipra (assembly GCF_036250125.1). Taxonomy (NCBI): domain Eukaryota; kingdom Metazoa; phylum Chordata; class Aves; order Passeriformes; family Pipridae; genus Pseudopipra; species Pseudopipra pipra. The sequence goes on along the minus strand of NW_026990714.1, from coordinate 43,083 downwards.
TCGCTAGACTGTACCGACCACCCTAGACGACTGTACAACCGAACCCTACCCCTAGACGCGACTGTATCCCCGAACCCTAACGCCACACCGAACCCTACCCCTAGACCGCTGTGCCCCGAACCCTAACGCCACACCGAACCCTACCCCTAGACGCTACCCTAGCACACCGAACACTAGAGACCTAACCACCTGAACCCTAACGCCACACTAACCCTAACCCTAGACGCGACTGTACCCCTGAACCCTAATGCCACACCAAACCCTACCCCTAGACGCGACTGCACCCTTGAACCCTAACGCCACACGAACCCTACCCCTAGACGCGACTGTACCCCGAACCATAAACCACACCGAACCCTACCCTACGACTACCCCCGAACATAAAACCACACCGAACCCTACCCCTAGACGCGACTGTGCCCCCGAACCCTAACGCCACAGCTAACCCTACCCCTAAACGCGACTGTGCCCCCGAACCCTAACACCACACCGAACCCTACCCCTAGACGCGACTGTACCCCCGAACCCTAACGCCAGAAACAACCCTACCCCTAGACGAGACTGTACCCCCGAACCCTAACGCCACACCGAACCCTACCCCTAGACGCGACTGTACCCCCGAACCCTAACGCCACACCGAACCCTACCCCTAGACGCGAGTGTGCCCCCGAACCCTAACGCCACAGCTAATCCTACCCCTAGACGCGACTGTACCCCCGAACACTAACGCCACACCGAACCCTACCCCTAGACGCGACTGAACCCCCGAACCCTAACGCCACACCAAACCCTACCTCTAGACACGACTGTACCCCCGAACCCTAACGCCACACCGAACCCTACCCCTAGACGCGACTGTACCCCCGAACCCTAACGCCAGACCGAACCCTACCCCTAGACACGACTGAACCCCCGAACCCTAACGCCAGACCGAACCCTACCCCTAGACGCGACTGGACCCCCGAACCCTAACACCACAACGAACCCTACCCCTAGACGGGACTGTACCACCGAACCCTACCCCTAGACGCGACTGTACCCCCGAACCCTAAAACAACACCTAACCCTACCCCTAGACGCGACTGTACCCCCGAACCCTAACGCCAGACCGAACCCTACCCCTAGACGCGACTGTGCCCCCGAACCCTAACGCCACACCGAACCCTACCCCTAGACGCGACTGTACCCCCGAAGCATAACGCCACACCGAACCCTACCCCTAGACGCGACTGTGCCCCCGAACCCTAACGCCACACCGAAACCTACCCCTAGACGGGACTGTGCCCCCAAACCCTAACGCCAGACCGAACCCTACCCCTAGACGCGACTGTACCCCCGAACCCTAACGCCACACCGAACCCCACCCCTAGACGCGACTCTACCCCGAACCCCAACGCCAGACCGAACCCTACCCCTAGACGCGACTGTACCCCCGAACCCTAACGCCACACCGAACCCTACCCCTAGACGCGACTGTGCCCCCGAACCCTAACGCCACACCAAACCCTACCCCTAGACGCGACTGTATCCCCGAACCCCAACGCCAGACCGAACCCCACCCCTAGACGCGACTGTACCCTCGAACCCTAACGCCACACCGAACCCCACCCCTAGACGCGACTGTACCCCCGAACCCTAACGCCACACCGAACCCTACCCCTAGACGCGACTCTACCCCCGAACCCTAACGCCACACCGAACCCTACCCCTAGACGCGACAGTACCTCCGAACCCTAACGCCAGACCGAACCCTACCCCTAGACGCGACTGTACCCCCAAACCCAAACGCCAGACCGAACCCGACCCCTAGACGCGACTGTACCCCCGAACCCTAACGCCACACCGAACCCTACCTCTAGACGCGACTCTACCCCCGAACCCTAACGCCAGACCGAACCCTACCCCTAGACGCGACTGTACCCCCGAACCCTAACACCACATTGAACCCTACCCCTAGACGCGACTGTACCCCCGAACCCTAACGCCACACGTAACCCTAGCCCTAGACGCGACTGTACCCCTGAACCCAAACGCCACACGTAACCCTAGCCCTAGACGCGACTGTACCCCCGAACCCTAACGCCAGAAACAACCCTACCCCTAGAAGCGACTGTACCCCTGAACCCTAACGCCACACCTAACCCTAACCTCAGACGGGACTGTACCCGTGAACCCTAACGCCAGACCCAACCCTACCCTTAAACGCGACTCTACCCCCGAACACTAACGCCACACTGAACCCTACCCCTAGACGGGACTCTACCCCCGAACCCTAACGCTACACCAAACCCGACCTTTAAACGGGACTGTACCCCCGAACCCTAACGCCACACCGAACCCCACCCCTAGACGCGACACTACCCCCGAACCCTAACACCACACCGAACCCTACCCCTAGACGCGACTGTACCCCCAAACCCTAACGCCACACCGAACCCTACCTTTAGACGCGACTTTACCCCGGAACCCTAACGACACACCGAACCCTACCCCTAGACGCGACTCTACCCCCGAACCCTAACGCCACACCGAACCCTACCCCTAGACGCGACTGTACCCCCGAACCATAACGCCACTCCGAACCCTACCCCTAGACGCGACTGTACCCCCGAACCCTAACGCCAGACCAAACCCCACCCCTAGACGCGACTGTACCCCCGAACCCTAACGCCACACCGAACCCCACCCCTAGACGCGACTCTACCCCCGAAACCTAACGCCACACCGAACCCTACCCCTAGACGCGACTCTACCCCCGAACCCTAACACCAGACCTAAGCCTACCCCTAGACGCGACTGTACCCCCGAACCCTAACGCCACACCGAACCCTACCCCTAGACGCGACTGTACCCCCGAACCCTAACGCCACACCGAACCCTACCCCTAGACGCGACTGTACCCCTGAACCCTAACGCCACACCGAACCTTTCCCCTAGACGCGACTGTACCCCCGAACCCTAACGCCAAACTGAACCCTACCCCTAGACGCGACTCTACCCCAGAACCCTAACGCCAGACCCAACCCTACCCCTCGACGCGACTGTACCCCCGAACCCTAACGCCACACCGAACCCTACCCCTAGACGCGACCGTACCCCCGAACCCTAACGCCAGACCCAACCCTACCCCTAGACGCGACTCTACCCCCGAACACTAACGCCACACTGAACCCTACCCCTAGACGCGACTGTACCCCCGAACCCTAACGCCACACCAAACCCGACCTTTAAACAGGACTGTACCCCCAAACCCTAACGCCACACTGAACCCTACCCCTAGACGCGACTGTACCCCCGAACCCTAACGCCAGACTGAACCCTACCCCTAGACGCGACTCTACCCCCAAAACCTAACGCCACACCGAACCCTACCCCTAGACGCGACTGCACCCCCGAACCCTAACGCCAGACCTAAGCCTACCCCTAGACGCGACTGTACCCCCGAACCCTAACGCCAGACCGAACCCTACCCCTAGACGCGACTCTACCCCCGAACCCTAACGCCAGACCTAACCCTACCCCTAGATGCGACTGTACCCCCAAACCCTAACGCCACACCAAACCCTACTCCTAGACGCGACTGTACCTTCGAACCCTAACGCCAGACCCAACCCTACCCCTAGACGCGACTCTACCCCCGAACCCTAACGCCACACCTAATCCTAACCTCAGACGGGACTGTACCCCCGAACCCTAACACCAGACCCAACCCTACCCCTAGACGCGACTGTACCCCCGAACACTAATGCCACACTGAACCCTACCCCTAGACGGGACTCTACCCCCGAACCCTAACGCCACACCAAACCCGACCTTTAAACGGGACTGTACCCCCGAACCCTAACGCCACACCGAACCCTACCCCTAGACGCGACTGTACCCCCGAACCGTAACGCCACACCGAACCCCACCCCTAGACGCGACTGTATCCCCGAACCCTAACGCCACACCGAACCCTACCCCTAGATGCGACTGCACCCCCGAACCCTAACGCCACACCGAACCCTACCCCTAGACGCGACTGTACCCCCGAACCCTAACGCCACACCGAACCCTACCCCTGGACGCGACTGTACACCCAAACCCTAACGCCAGACCGAACCCTACCCCTAGACGCGACTGTACCCCCGAACCCTAATGCCACAACTTAACCAACCCCTAAACCTGACTGTCACCCCCCAACCCTAATGCTACACCTAAACCTACCCCTAAACCTAACTGTACCCCTAACCCTAACCTAAGGTTTAGGGGTAGGTTTAGGTGTAGTATAACTGTAAACCCTAACCCTATATCTAACTGTAAGCATAATGCTGACTGTAACCCTCTCTCTAGGCCTAGGTCCAGGTTTAGGGTTAGAGTTAGGCTTAAGGTTTGGCTTAGGGTTAGGTGTAGTGTTCGGGTTAGGTTGTGAGTTAGGCCTAGGGTTGGGGTGATGGTTATGGTTAGGGTTAGGTGTTGACTTAGGGTTTGGGTTGCCCTAGGATTATGTGTAGGGTTGGGGTTTAGGTTAAGTTTAGGTGTAGGGTTAGGGACAGGTGTAGGGGTAGGATTAGGCTTTGGGTTCTTTATAAAGCTAGGTGTAGTCCTTCCCCTCGGGGAAGGTGTGGGGTTTCGGCTAGGGTTTAACTTACAGGTAGGGCTAGGGTTAGGATTTGGGATAGGTGTAGACCTAGGGGTGGTGGGGGTTTTCTGGGTGGTTGTCTTTGTGTTGTGAGAAGTGTATGTGGTGTTATTTGGATGGGTTTTAATTTTTATTAAAAATTAATAAAAATACATAAATTTTAAGTGCAATTCTATGATTGTCCACAAGGTGGCAGCAGTTCGATTATTTTCAGTTGCAATTGCAGTTTTTTCCTGGCAGCTGGCACTGTTAGGAATTTCTTTAAATGCAGTTCCTGTTTTCTGTCAGCAGGTGGCGCTGTTATGAATTTTTTTTTTAAATGCAGTTCCTGTTTTCTGTCAGCAGGTGGCGCAGTTATCAATTTTTTTAATGTAGTTCTCGTTTTCCGTCGGCAGGTGGCAGTATTTCATGTGAAATATATGTGCAATTCCTAGGTTGCACTGTTGCTATGCCGTTTTTTACTTACTAGATATTTTTCTTTCATAACAATATTTATTGGTGTAGTTTTTAATCAAAAAATCAGACAACTGGCTTGTAATTACTTAGTGGCTTGAAAATTTACTAGTGTAATTGCGTGAAAATTAAAATCAGGATAAGAGCCTAAGAGAAATAAAATCAGGAGAGGAGTCTAAAAGTATTAAAATCAGGAAAAGAGCCTAAAACAATTAAAATCAGGAGAAGACCATAAAAAAAAATTAAAATCAGGAGAAGAGCTTAAAAAAATTAAAATCGGGAGAAGAGCCTAAGAGAATTAAAATCAGGAGAAGAGCCTAAAAAAATTAAAATCAGGAGAACAGCCTAAGAGACTTAAAATCAGGAGAGGAGCATAAAAAAAAAAAATCCGGAGAAGAGCCTAAGAGAATTAAAATCAGGAGAAGAACCTAAGAAAATCAAAATCGGGAGAAGAGCCTAAGAGAATTAAAATCAGGAGAAGAGCCCAAAAAAATTTAAAGAAGGAGAAGAGCCTAACAGAATTAAAATCAGGAGAAGAGCCTAAGAGAAATAAAATCAGGAGAAGAGCCTAAGAAAATTAAAATCAGGAGAAGAGTCTAAAAAAATTACAATCAGGAGAAGAGTCTAAAAAAATTAAAATCAGGAGATAAGCCTAAGAGAAATAAAACCAGGAGATAAGCCTTAGAAAATTAAAAGAAGGAGAAGAGCCTAAAAAAATGAAAATCAGGAGAAGAGCCTAAAAAACTTTAAATCAGGAGAAGAGCCTAAGAGAAGTGAAAATCAGGAAAAGAGCCTAAAAAAATTAAAATCAGGAAAAGAGCCTAAAAAAATTAAAATCAGGAAAAGAGCCTAAAAAAATTAAAATCAGGAAAAGAGCCTAAAAAAATTAAAATCAGGAGAAGAGTCTAAGAGAAATAAAATCAGGAGAGGAGCCTAAGAAAATTAAAATCAAAAGAAGAGCCGAAAAACATTAAAATCAGGAGAAGAGCCTAAGAGAATTAAAATCAGGAGTCAAGCCTAAAAAAACTAAAATCAGGAGAAGAGCCTAAAAAAAATTAAAATAACGAGAAAAGACTAAAAAAATTGAGTGCAAATTACGTGTATTGTGTGGCATGGGGCTCAAACCCCAGTAATCCCCCTACTCACCAGCAACCAGGCCCGGACCGGAGTCGGACACTGTGGATGTCACGTTCCGGGATACCTGAGTGAGGGAGACACAAACTTAGAAGCCATCTCTAAAGCTGCAGTGGATCCCTGCTCCTCCTGCTGCCTCCCCAACTCACCTACAAGGCTCCAATCTCTTCAGCTGCTCCCAAGACCGCCCCTGCAAATGAAATGGCCAAATGCTCAAACACTCAGCTCTCAAACATGTAGGGATTGCTCACAAGGAAAGCCAAAAACCTCTAAACCCTAGACACTGGTTCCTACTCTACCTAGCCAGGACTCTAAACACCCAAGCAGGGCATCGCAAGACCATCCTGCTCACCAACAGGACAGCCACCGGTTCGACTGTCTAAGGGAACTGACATGTTCATGTGAGACTCTGAGCAATATTCTATCTACCCACTGATCCACGGAGCAGGGCAGAGCAGTTCCAGGCTGACCCCAAGTGAGACACCCCACACCTGTGACCACACACACCACGTGACACAATTAAGAGACAAAGGACACAAAACATGGACGAGACAAAGGACGTGACACAGACCGGAACTGCTCTGCCCGGCACACGGGAATCCAATGATAAAAAGTAAGCCCTTCCTTTGATGCGTCCAAATAACCTGTCACAGGATACCCCCTGCACCGGAATAATTGCAAAAATCCCTCCAGGCGAGGCACAGACTTGCACCCACTCCCAACCCCTCTCTGGGTCTTTGCCCTGCACTTATCTTTCCGAGAGCAGGGGATGCCAATCCAGCTTTGATGCAGAGGAGGGGCACCTGGGCTGCCTCAGAGGTTCCTGCCATCATCAGACTACTCGGAGTCAACTGCGAGAAAGAAAACCAGACACCAGATCTGAGGAGTGTGGCACGTGGTCCCAGCCCCCAGGATCCCTCTACTCACTGCCACCGAGGCAGGTCCTCGGGTCGCTGGCTCTGACCACAGTTGGACAACGTGCTGTCATCTTCTGGGATACCTGAGTGAGCGAGAGACAAAATTAGAGGGCATCTCTAAAGCTGCAGTGGATCCCCGCTCCACCTGCTGCCTCCCCAACTCACCTACAAGGCTCCTCTCTCTTCAGCTGCTCCCAAGACCGCCCCTGCAAATGAAATGGGCAAAACCTCAAACACTCAGCTCTCAAACATGTAGGGATTGCTCACAACAAAAGCCAAAAACTCTAAACCCTACACACTGGTTCCTACTCTACCCAGTCGGGACCCTATACACCCCAGCAGGGCATCGCAAGACCATCCTGCTCACACACTGGACAGCCATCGGCTCCACTGTCTAAGGGAACTGACAGGTTGACGTCACACTCTGAGCCATATTCCACCTACCCACTGATCCACGCAGCAGGGCAGAGCAGTTCCAGGCTGACCCCAAGTGAGACACCCCACCCTGTGACCACACACACCACGTGACACAATTAAGAGACAAAGGACACAAAACATGGACGAGACAAAGGACGTGACACAGACCGGAACTGCTCTGCCCTGCACACAGGAATCCAATGATAAAAAGTAAGCCCTTCCTTTGATGCATCAAAATAACCTGTCACAGGACACCCCCTGCACCGGAATAATTGCAAAAATCCCTCCAGGCGAGGCACAGACTTGCACCCACTCCCAACCCCTCTCTAGGTCTTTGCCCTGCACTTATCTTTCCGAGAGCAGGGGATGCCAATCCAGCTTTGATGCAGAGGAGGGGCACCTGGGCTGCCTCAGAGGTTCCTGTCATCGTCACACTACTCGGAGTCAACTGCGAGAAAGAAAACCAGACACCAGATCTGAGGAGTGTGGCACGTGGCCCCAGCCACCAGGATCCCTCTACTCACTGTCACCGAGGCAGGTCCTCGGGTCGCTGGCTCTGACCAGACTTGGACAACGTGCTGTCATCTTCTGTGATACATGAGCGAGAGAGAGACAAAATTAGAGGGCATCTCTAAAGCTGCAGTGGATCCCCGCTCCTCCTGCTGCCTCCCCAACTCACCTACAAGGCTCCTCTCTCTTCAGCTGCTCCCAAGACCGCCCCTGCAAATGAAATGGCCAAATGCTCAAACACTCAGCTCTCAAACATGTAGGGATTGTTCACAAGGAAAGCCAAAAACCTCTAAACCTTAGACACTGGTTCCTACTCCACCTAGCCAGGACTCTAAACACCCCAGCAGCGCATCGCAAGACCATCCTGCTCACACACTGGACAGCCATCGGCTCCACTGTCTAAAGGAACTGACACGGTGATGTGAGACCCTGAGCAATACCCTATCTACCCACTGAACCACGGAGCAGGGCAGAGCAGGTCCAGGCTGACCCCAAGTGAGACACCCCACACCTGTGACCACACACACCACGTGACACAATTAAGGGACAAAGGACACAAAACATGGACGAGACAAAGGACGTGACACAGACCGGAACTGCTCTGCCCTGCACACAGGAATCCAATGATAAAAAGTAAGCCCTTCCTTTGATGCGTCCAAATAACCTGTCACAGGACACCCCCTGCACCGGACTCATTTCAAAAATCCCTCCAGGCGAGGCACAGACTTGCACCCACTCCCAACCCCTCTCTAGGTCTTTGCCCTGCACTTATCTTTCCGAGAGCAGGGGATGCCAATCCAGCTTTGATGCAGAGGAGGGGCACCTGGGCTGCCTCAGAGGTTCCTGCCATCGTCAGACTACTCGGAGTCAACTGCGAGAAAGAAAACCAGACACCAGATCTGAGGAGTGTGGCACGTGGTCCCAGCCACCAGGATCCCTCTACTCACTGTCACCGAGGCAGGTCCTCGGGTCACTGGCTCTGACCAGACTTGGACAACGTGCTGTCATCTTCTAGGATACCTGAGCGAGAGAGAGACAAAATTAGAGGGCATCTCTAAAGCTGCAGTGGATCCCCGCTCCTCCTGCTGCCTCCTCAACTCACCTACAAGGCTCCTCTCTCTTCAGCTGCTCCCAAAACCGCCCCGGCAAATGAAATGGCAAAATGCTCAAACACTCAGCTCTCAAACATGTAGGGATTGCTCACAACGAAAGCCAAAAACCTCTAAACCCTAGACACTGGTTCCTACTCCACCTAGTTGGGATTCTATACACCCAAGCAGGGCATCGCAAGACCATCCTGCTCACACACTGGACAGCCATCGGCTCCACTGTCTAAGGCAACTGACACGGTGATGCGAGACCCTGAGCAATATTCTATCGACCCACTGGATCCACGGAGCAGGGCAGAGCACTTCCAGGCTGACCCCAAGTGAGACACCATACACCTGTGACCACACACACCACGTGACACAATTAAGAGACAAAGGACACAAAACATGGACGAGACAAAGGACGTGACACAAACCGGAACTGCTCTGCCCTGCACACAGGAATCCAATGATAAAAAGTAAGCCCTTCCTTTGATGCATCCAAATAACCTGTCACAGGATACCCCCTGCACCGGAATAATTGCAAAAATCCCTCCAGGCGAGGCACAGACTTGCATCCACTCCCAACCCCTCCCTGGGTCTTTGCCCTGCACTTATCTTTCCGAGAGCAGGGGATGCCAATCCAGCTTTGATGCAGAGGAGGGGCACCTGGGCTGGCTCAGAGGTTCCTGCCATCGTCAGACTACTCGGAGTCAACTGCGAGAAAGAAAACGACAAGCAATACGTGAGTTGTGTGGCATGGGGCTCAAACCCCACTGATCCCCCTACTCACCAGCAACCAGGCCCTGACCGGAGTCGGACACTGTGGATGTCACGTTCCGGGATACCTGAGTGAGGGAGACACAAACTTAGAAGGCATCTCTAAGGCTGCAGTGGATCCCCGCTCCTCCTGCTGCCTCCCCAACTCACCTACAAGGCTCCCCTCTCTTCAGCTGCTCCCAAGACCGCCCCTGCAAATGAAATGGCCAAATGCTCAAACACTCAGCTCTCAAACATGTAGGGATTGCTCACAACGAAAGCCAAAAACCTCTAAACCCTAGACACTGGTTCCTACTCTACCTAGCCAGGACTCTAAACACCCAAGCAGGGCATCGCAAGAGCATCCTACTCACAGACTGGACAGCCATCAGCTCCACTGTCTAAGGGAACTGCCATGTTCACCTGAGACTCCGAGCCATATTCCATCTACACACTGATCCACGGAGCAGGGCAGAGCAGGTCCAGGCTGACCCCAAGTGAGACACCCCACACCTGTGACCACACACGCCATGTGACACAAAACACCACGAGACAAAGGACGTGACACAGACCAGAACTGCTCTGCCCTGCACATGTGAATCCCTTGATAAAAAGTAAGCCCTTCCTTTGATGCTTCCAAATAACCTGTCACAGGACACCCCCTGCACCGGAATAATTGCAAAAATCCCTCCAGGCGAGGCACAGACTTGCACCCACTCCCAACCCCTCTCTAGGTCTTTGCCCGGCACTTATCTTTCCGAGAGCAGGGGATGCCAATCCAGCTTTGATGCAGAGGAGGGGCACCTGGGCTGCCTCAGAGGTTCCTGTCATCGTCACACTACTCGGAGTCAACTGCGAGAAAGAAAACCAGACACCAGATCTGAGGAGTGTGGCACGTGGCCCCAGCCACCAGGATCCCTCTACTCACTGTCACCGAGGCAGGTCCTCGGGTCACTGGCTCTGACCAGACTTGGACAATGTGCTGTCATCTTCTGGGATACCTGAGTGAGTGAGAGACAAAATTAGAGGGCATCTCTAAAGCTGCAGTGGATCCCCGCTCCTCCTGCTGCCTCCCCAACTCACCTACAAGGCTCCTCTCTCTTCAGCTGCTCCCAAGACCACTCAGCTTTCAAACATGTAGGGATTGCTCACAAGGAAAGCCAAAAACCTCTAAACCCTAGACACTGGTTCCTACTCCACCTAGCTGGGATTCTATACACCCAAGAAGGGCATCGCAAGACCATCCTGCTCACACACTGGACAGCCATCGGTTCGACTGTCTAAGGGAACTGACACGGTGATGTGAGACCCTGAGCAATATTCTATCTACCCACTGATCCACGGAGCAGGGCAGAGCACTTCCAGGCTGACCCCAAGTGAGACACCCCACACCTGTGACCACACACACCACGTGACACAATTAAGAGACAAAGGACACAAAACATGGACGAGACAAAGGACGTGACACAAACCGGAACTGCTCTGCCCTGCACACAGGAATCCAATGATAAAAAGTAAGCCCTTCCTTTGATGCATCCAAATAACCTGTCACAGGATACCCCCTGCACCGGAATAATTGCAAAAATCCCTCCAGGCGAGGCACAGACTTGCATCCACTCCCAACCCCTCCCTGGGTCTTTGCCCTGCACTTATCTTTCCGAGAGCAGGGGATGCCAATCCAGCTTTGATGCAGAGGAGGGGCACCGGGGCTGGCTCAGAGGTTCCTGCCATCGTCAGACTACTCGGAGTCAACTGCGAGAAAGAAAACCACAAGCAATACGTGAGTTGTGTGGCATGGGGCTCAAACCCCACTGATCCCCCTACTCACCAGCAACCAGGCCCTGACCGGAGTCGGACACTGTGGATGTCACGTTCCGGGATACCTGAGTGAGGGAGACACAAACTTAGAAGGCATCTCTAAGGCTGCAGTGGATCCCCGCTCCTCCTGCTGACTCCCCAACTCACCTACAAGGCTCCCCTCTCTTCAGCTGCTCCCAAGACCGCCCCTGCAAATGAAATGGCCAAATGCTCAAACACTCAGCTCTCAAACATGTAGGGATTGCTCACAACGAAAGCCAAAAACCTCTAAACCCTAGACACTGGTTCCTACTCTACCTAGCCAGGACTCTAAACACCCAAGCAGGGCATCGCAAGAGCATCCTACTCACAGACTGGACAGCCATCAGCTCCACTGTCTAAGGGAACTGCCATGTTCACCTGAGACTCCGAGCCATATTCCATCTACACACTGATCCACGGAGCAGGGCAGAGCAGGTCCAGGCTGACCCCAAGTGAGACACCCCACACCTGTGACCACACACGCCATGTGACACAAAACACCACGAGACAAAGGACGCGACACAGACCAGAACTGCTCTGCCCTGCACATGTGAATCCCTTGATAAAAAGTAAGCCCTTCCTTTGATGCGTCCAAATAACCTGTCACAGGACACCCCCTGCACCGGAATAATTGCAAAAATCCCTCCAGGCGAGGCACAGACTTGCACCCACTCCCAACCCCTCTCTAGGTCTTTGCCCTGCACTTATCTTTCCGAGAGCAGGGGATGCCAATCCAGCTTTGATGCAGAGGAGGGGCACCTGGGCTGCCTCAGAGGTTCCTGTCATCGTCACACTACTCGGAGTCAACTGCGAGAAAGAAAACCAGACACCAGATCTGAGGAGTGTGGCACGTGGTCCCAGCCACCAGGATCCCTCTACTCACTGTCACCGAGGCAGGTCCTCGGGTCACTGGCTCTGACCAGACTTGGACAACGTGCTGTCATCTTCTAGGATACCTGAGCGAGAGAGAGACAAAATTAGAGGGCATCTCTAAAGCTGCAGTGGATCCCCGCTCCTCCTGCTGCCTCCTCAACTCACCTACAAGGCTCCTCTCTCTTCAGCTGCTCCCAAAACCGCCCCGGCAAATGAAATGGCAAAATGCTCAAACACTCAGCTCTCAAACATGTAGGGATTGCTCACAAGGAAAGCCAAAAACCTCTAAACCCTATACACTGGTTCCTACTCCACCTAGTTGGGATTCTATACACCCAAGCAGGGCATCGCAAGACCATCCTGCTCACACACTGGACAGCCATCGGCTCCACTGTCTAAGGGAACTGACACGGTGATGTGAGACCCTGAGCAATATTCTATCGACCCACTGGATCCACGGAGCAGGGCAGAGCACTTCCAGGCTGACCCCAAGTGAGACACCCAACACCTGTGACCACACACACCACGTGACACAATTAAGAGACAAAGGACACAAAACATGGACGAGACAAAGGACGTGACACAGACCGGAACTGCTCTGCCCTGCACACAGGAATCCAATGATAAAAAGTAAGCCCTTCCTTTGATGCGTCCAAATAACCTGTCACAGGATACCCCCTGCACCGGAATAATTGCAAAAATCCCTCCAGGCGAGGCACAGACTTGCACCCACTCCCAACCCCTCTCTAGGTCTTTGCCCTGCACTTATCTTTCCGAGAGCAGGGGATGCCAATCCAGCTTTGATGCAGAGGAGGGGCACCTGGCCTGCCTCAGAGGTTCCTGCCATCGTCAGACTACTCGGAGTCAACTGCGAGAAAGAAAACCAGACACCAGATCTGAGGAGTGTGGCACGTGGCCCCAGCCACCAGGATCCCTCTACTCACTGTCACCGAGGCAGGTCCTCGGGTCACTGGCTCTGACCAGACTTGGACAATGTGCTGTCATCTTCTGGGATACCTGAGTGAGTGAGAGACAAAATTAGAGGGCATCTCTAAAGCTGCAGTGGATCCCCGCTCCTCCTGCTGCCTCCCCAACTCACCTACAAGGCTCCTCTCTCTTCAGCTGCTCCCAAGACCACTCAGCTTTCAAACATGTAGGGATTGCTCACAAGGAAAGCCAAAAACCTCTAAACCCTAGACACTGGTTCCTACTCCACCTAGCTGGGATTCTATACACCCAAGAAGGGCATCGCAAGACCATCCTGCTCACACACTGGACAGCCATCGGTTCGACTGTCTAAGGGAACTGACACGGTGATGTGAGACCCTGAGCAATATTCTATCTACCCACTGATCCACGGAGCAGGGCAGAGCACTTCCAGGCTGACCCCAAGTGAGACACCCCACACCTGTGACCACACACACCACGTGACACAATTAAGAGACAAAGGACACAAAACACGCACAAGACAAAGGACGTGACACACACCAAAACTGCTCTGCCCTGCACACAGGAATCCAATGATAAAAAGTAAGCCCTTCCTTTGATGCATCCAAATAACCTGTCACAGGATACCCCCTGCACCGGAATAATTGCAAAAATCCCTCCAGGCGAGGCACAGACTTGCACCCACTCCCAACCCCTCTCTGGGTCTTTGCCCTGCACTTATCTTTCCAAGAGCCAGGGATGCCAATCCATCTTTGATGCAGTGGAGGAGCACCTGGGCTACCTCAGAGATTCCTGCCATCGTCAGACTACTAGGAGCCAACTGCGAGAAAGAAAACCACAAGCAATACGTGAGCTGTGTGGCATGGGGCTCAAACCCCACTGATCCCCCTACTCACCAGCAACCAGGCCCTGACCGGAGTCGGACACTGTGGATGTCACGTTCCGGGATACCTGAGTGAGAGAGACACAAACTTAGAAGGCATCTCTAAAGCTGCAGTGGATCCCCGCTCCTCCTGCTGCCTCCCCAACTCACCTACAAGGCTCCTCTCTCTTCAGCTGCTCCCAAGACCGCCCCTGCAAATGAAATGGGCAAATGCTCAAACACTCAGCTCTCAAACATGTAGGGATTGCTCACAACGAAAGCCAAAAACCTCTAAACCCTAGACACTGGTTCCTACTCTACCTAGCCAGGACTCTAAACACCCAAGCAGGGCATCGCAAGACCATCCTGCTCACCAACAGGACAGCCATCAGCTCCACTGTCTGAGGGAACTGCCATGTTCACCTGAGACTCTGAGCCATATTCCATCTACACACTGATCCACGGAGCAGGGCAGAGCAGGTCCAGGTTGACCCCAAGTGAGACACCCCACACCTGTGACCACACACACCACGTGACACAATTAAGAGACAAAGGACACAAAACATGGACGAGACAAAGGACGTGACACAGACCGGAACTGCCCTGCCCTGCACACAGGAATCCAATGATAAAAAGTAAGCCCTTCCTTTGATGCGTCCAAATAACCTGTCACAGGACACCCCCTGCACCGGAATAATTGCAAAAATCCCTCCAGGCGAGGCACAGACTTGCACCCACTCCCAACCCCTCTCTAGGTCTTTGCCCGGCACTTATCTTTCCGAGAGCAGGGGATGCCAATCCAGCTTTGATGCAGAGGAGGGGCACCTGGCCTGCCTCAGAGGTTCCTGCCATCGTCAGACTACTCGGAGTCAACTGCAAGAAAGAAAACCAGACACCAGATCTGAGGAGTGTGGCACATGGCCCCAGCCACCAGGATCCCTCTACTCACTGTCACCGAGGCAGGTCCTCGGGTCACTGGCTCTGACCAGACTTGGACAATGTGCTGTCATCTTCTGGGATACCTGAGTGAGTGAGAGACAAAATTAGAGGGCACCTCTAAAGCTGCAGTGGATCCCCGCTCCTCCTGCTGCCTCCCCAACTCACCTACAAGGCTCCTCTCTCTTCAGCTGCTCCCAAGACCACTCAGCTTTCAAACATGTAGGGATTGCTCACAAGGAAAGCCAAAAACCTCTAAACCCTAGACACTGGTTCCTACTCCACCTAGCTGGGATTCTATACACCCAAGAAGGGCATCGCAAGACCATCCTGCTCACACACTGGACAGCCATCGGTTCGACTGTCTAAGGGAACTGACACGGTGATGTGAGACCCTGAGCAATATTCTATCTACCCACTGATCCACGGAGCAGGGCAGAGCACTTCCAGGCTGACCCCAAGTGAGACACCCCACACCTGTGACCACACACACCACGTGACACAATTAAGAGACAAAGGACACAAAACATGGACGAGACAAAGGACGTGACACAAACCGGAACTGCTCTGCCCTGCACACAGGAATCCAATGATAAAAAGTAAGCCCTTCCTTTGATGCATCCAAATAACCTGTCACAGGATACCCCCTGCACCGGAATAATTGCAAAAATCCCTCCAGGCGAGGCACAGACTTGCATCCACTCCCAACCCCTCCCTGGGTCTTTGCCCTGCACTTATCTTTCCGAGAGCAGGGGATGCCAATCCAGCTTTGATGCAGAGGAGGGGCACCTGGGCTGGCTCAGAGGTTCCTGCCATCGTCAGACTACTCGGAGTCAACTGCGAGAAAGAAAACCACAAGCAATACGTGAGCTGTGTGGCATGGGGCTCAAACCCCACTGATCCCCCTACTCACCAGCAACCAGGCCCTGACCGGAGTCGGACACTGTGGATGTCACGTTCCGGGATACCTGAGTGAGGGAGACACAAACTTAGAAGGCATCTCTAAGGCTGCAGTGGATCCCCGCTCCTCCTGCTGCCTCCCCAACTCACCTACAAGGCTCCTCTCTCTTCAGCTGCTCCCAAGACCGCCCCTGCAAATGAAATGGCCAAATGCTCAAACACTCAGCTCTCAAACATGTAGGGATTGCTCACAACGAAAGCCAAAAACCTCTAAACCCTAGACACTGGTTCCTACTCTACCTAGCCAGGACTCTAAACACCCAAGCAGGGCATCGCAAGAGCATCCTACTCACAGACTGGACAGCCATCAGCTCCACTGTCTAAGGGAACTGCCATGTTCACCTGAGACTCCGAGCCATATTCCATCTACACACTGATCCACGGAGCAGGGCAGAGCAGGTCCAGGCTGACCCCAAGTGAGACACCCCACACCTGTGACCACACACGCCATGTGACACAAAACACCACGAGACAAAGGACGCGACACAGACCAGAACTGCTCTGCCCTGCACATGTGAATCCCTTGATAAAAAGTAAGCCCTTCCTTTGATGCGTCCAAATAACCTGTCACAGGACACCCCCTGCACCGGAATAATTGCAAAAATCCCTCCAGGCGAGGCACAGACTTGCACCCACTCCCAACCCCTCTCTAGGTCTTTGCCCTGCACTTATCTTTCCGAGAGCAGGGGATGCCAATCCAGCTTTGATGCAGAGGAGGGGCACCTGGGCTGCCTCAGAGGTTCCTGTCATCGTCACACTACTCGGAGTCAACTGCGAGAAAGAAAACCAGACACCAGATCTGAGGAGTGTGGCACGTGGTCCCAGCCACCAGGATCCCTCTACTCACTGTCACCGAGGCAGGTCCTCGGGTCACTGGCTCTGACCAGACTTGGACAACGTGCTGTCATCTTCTAGGATACCTGAGCGAGAGAGAGACAAAATTAGAGGGCATCTCTAAAGCTGCAGTGGATCCCCGCTCCTCCTGCTGCCTCCTCAACTCACCTACAAGGCTCCTCTCTCTTCAGCTGCTCCCAAAACCGCCCCGGCAAATGAAATGGCCAAATGCTCAAACACTCAGCTCTCAAACATGTAGGGATTGCTCACAAGGAAAGCCAAAAACCTCTAAACCCTATACACTGGTTCCTACTCCACCTAGTTGGGATTCTATACACCCAAGCAGGGCATCGCAAGACCATCCTGCTCACACACTGGACAGCCATCGGCTCCACTGTCTAAGGGAACTGACACGGTGATGTGAGACCCTGAGCAATATTCTATCGACCCACTGGATCCACGGAGCAGGGCAGAGCACTTCCAGGCTGACCCCAAGTGAGACACCCAACACCTGTGACCACACACACCACGTGACACAATTAAGAGACAAAGGACACAAAACATGGACGAGACAAAGGACGTGACACAGACCGGAACTGCTCTGCCCTGCACACAGGAATCCAATGATAAAAAGTAAGCCCTTCCTTTGATGCGTCCAAATAACCTGTCACAGGATACCCCCTGCACCGGAATAATTGCAAAAATCCCTCCAGGCGAGGCACAGACTTGCACCCACTCCCAACCCCTCTCTAGGTCTTTGCCCTGCACTTATCTTTCCGAGAGCAGGGGATGCCAATCCAGCTTTGATGCAGAGGAGGGGCACCTGGCCTGCCTCAGAGGTTCCTGCCATCGTCAGACTACTCGGAGTCAACTGCGAGAAAGAAAACCAGACACCAGATCTGAGGAGTGTGGCACGTGGCCCCAGCCACCAGG
Source organism: Pseudopipra pipra (assembly GCF_036250125.1). Lineage (NCBI taxonomy): Eukaryota > Metazoa > Chordata > Aves > Passeriformes > Pipridae > Pseudopipra > Pseudopipra pipra. Next base: position 24,999 of record NW_026990714.1, on the reverse strand, counting down.
ATCCCTCTACTCACTGTCACCGAGGCAGGTCCTCGGGTCACTGGCTCTGACCAGACTTGGACAATGTGCTGTCATCTTCTGGGATACCTGAGTGAGTGAGAGACAAAATTAGAGGGCATCTCTAAAGCTGCAGTGGATCCCCGCTCCTCCTGCTGCCTCCCCAACTCACCTACAAGGCTCCTCTCTCTTCAGCTGCTCCCAAGACCACTCAGCTTTCAAACATGTAGGGATTGCTCACAAGGAAAGCCAAAAACCTCTAAACCCTAGACACTGGTTCCTACTCCACCTAGCTGGGATTCTATACACCCAAGAAGGGCATCGCAAGACCATCCTGCTCACACACTGGACAGCCATCGGTTCGACTGTCTAAGGGAACTGACACGGTGATGTGAGACCCTGAGCAATATTCTATCTACCCACTGATCCACGGAGCAGGGCAGAGCACTTCCAGGCTGACCCCAAGTGAGACACCCCACACCTGTGACCACACACACCACGTGACACAATTAAGAGACAAAGGACACAAAACACGCACAAGACAAAGGACGTGACACACACCAAAACTGCTCTGCCCTGCACATGTGAATCCAATGATAAAAAGTAAGCCCTTCCTTTGATGCATCCAAATAACCTGTCACAGGATACCCCCTGCACCGGAATAATTGCAAAAATCCCTCCAGGCGAGGCACAGACTTGCACCCACTCCCAACCCCTCTCTGGGTCTTTGCCCTGCACTTATCTTTCCAAGAGCCAGGGATGCCAATCCATCTTTGATGCAGTGGAGGAGCACCTGGGCTACCTCAGAGATTCCTGCCATCGTCAGACTACTAGGAGCCAACTGCGAGAAAGAAAACCACAAGCAATACGTGAGCTGTGTGGCATGGGGCTCAAACCCCACTGATCCCCCTACTCACCAGCAACCAGCCCCTGACCGGAGTCGGACACTGTGGATGTCACGTTCCGGGATACCTGAGTGAGAGAGACACAAACTTAGAAGGCATCTCTAAAGCTGCAGTGGATCCCCGCTCCTCCTGCTGCCTCCCCAACTCACCTACAAGGCTCCTCTCTCTTCAGCTGCTCCCAAGACCGCCCCTGCAAATGAAATGGGCAAATGCTCAAACACTCAGCTCTCAAACATGTAGGGATTGCTCACAACGAAAGCCAAAAACCTCTAAACCCTAGACACTGGTTCCTACTCTACCTAGCCAGGACTCTAAACACCCAAGCAGGGCATCGCAAGACCATCCTGCTCACCAACAGGACAGCCATCAGCTCCACTGTCTGAGGGAACTGCCATGTTCACCTGAGACTCTGAGCCATATTCCATCTACACACTGATCCACGGAGCAGGGCAGAGCAGGTCCAGGTTGACCCCAAGTGAGACACCCCACACCTGTGACCACACACACCACGTGACACAATTAAGAGACAAAGGACACAAAACATGGACGAGACAAAGGACGTGACACAGACCGGAACTGCCCTGCCCTGCACACAGGAATCCAATGATAAAAAGTAAGCCCTTCCTTTGATGCGTCCAAATAACCTGTCACAGGACACCCCCTGCACTGGAATAATTGCAAAAATCCCTCCAGGCGAGGCACAGACTTGCACCCACTCCCAACCCCTCTCTAGGTCTTTGCCCGGCACTTATCTTTCCGAGAGCAGGGGATGCCAATCCAGCTTTGATGCAGAGGAGGGGCACCTGGCCTGCCTCAGAGGTTCCTGCCATCGTCAGACTACTCGGAGTCAACTGCAAGAAAGAAAACCAGACACCAGATCTGAGGAGTGTGGCACATGGCCCCAGCCACCAGGATCCCTCTACTCACTGTCACCGAGGCAGGTCCTCGGGTCACTGGCTCTGACCAGACTTGGACAATGTGCTGTCATCTTCTGGGATACCTGAGTGAGTGAGAGACAAAATTAGAGGGCACCTCTAAAGCTGCAGTGGATCCCCGCTCCTCCTGCTGCCTCCCCAACTCACCTACAAGGCTCCTCTCTCTTCAGCTGCTCCCAAGACCACTCAGCTTTCAAACATGTAGGGATTGCTCACAAGGAAAGCCAAAAACCTCTAAACCCTAGACACTGGTTCCTACTCCACCTAGCTGGGATTCTATACACCCAAGAAGGGCATCGCAAGACCATCCTGCTCACACACTGGACAGCCATCGGTTCGACTGTCTAAGGGAACTGACACGGTGATGTGAGACCCTGAGCAATATTCTATCTACCCACTGATCCACGGAGCAGGGCAGAGCACTTCCAGGCTGACCCCAAGTGAGACACCCCACACCTGTGACCACACACACCACGTGACACAATTAAGAGACAAAGGACACAAAACATGGACGAGACAAAGGACGTGACACAAACCGGAACTGCTCTGCCCTGCACACAGGAATCCAATGATAAAAAGTAAGCCCTTCCTTTGATGCATCCAAATAACCTGTCACAGGATACCCCCTGCACCGGAATAATTGCAAAAATCCCTCCAGGCGAGGCACAGACTTGCATCCACTCCCAACCCCTCCCTGGGTCTTTGCCCTGCACTTATCTTTCCGAGAGCAGGGGATGCCAATCCAGCTTTGATGCAGAGGAGGGGTACCTGGGCTGGCTCAGAGGTTCCTGCCATCGTCAGACTACTCGGAGTCAACTGCGAGAAAGAAAACCACAAGCAATACGTGAGCTGTGTGGCATGGGGCTCAAACCCCACTGATCCCCCTACTCACCAGCAACCAGGCCCTGACCGGAGTCGGACACTGTGGATGTCACGTTCCGGGATACCTGAGTGAGGGAGACACAAACTTAGAAGGCATCTCTAAGGCTGCAGTGGATCCCCGCTCCTCCTGCTGCCTCCCCAACTCACCTACAAGGCTCCTCTCTCTTCAGCTGCTCCCAAGACCGCCCCTGCAAATGAAATGGCCAAATGCTCAAACACTCAGCTCTCAAACATGTAGGGATTGCTCACAACGAAAGCCAAAAACCTCTAAACCCTAGACACTGGTTCCTACTCTACCTAGCCAGGACTCTAAACACCCAAGCAGGGCATCGCAAGAGCATCCTACTCACAGACTGGACAGCCATCAGCTCCACTGTCTAAGGGAACTGCCATGTTCACCTGAGACTCCGAGCCATATTCCATCTACACACTGATCCACGGAGCAGGGCAGAGCAGGTCCAGGCTGACCCCAAGTGAGACACCCCACACCTGTGACCACACACGCCATGTGACACAAAACACCACGAGACAAAGGACGCGACACAGACCAGAACTGCTCTGCCCTGCACATGTGAATCCCTTGATAAAAAGTAAGCCCTTCCTTTGATGCGTCCAAATAACCTGTCACAGGACACCCCCTGCACCGGAATAATTGCAAAAATCCCTCCAGGCGAGGCACAGACTTGCACCCACTCCCAACCCCTCTCTAGGTCTTTGCCCTGCACTTATCTTTCCGAGAGCAGGGGATGCCAATCCAGCTTTGATGCAGAGGAGGGGCACCTGGGCTGCCTCAGAGGTTCCTGTCATCGTCACACTACTCGGAGTCAACTGCGAGAAAGAAAACCAGACACCAGATCTGAGGAGTGTGGCACGTGGTCCCAGCCACCAGGATCCCTCTACTCACTGTCACCGAGGCAGGTCCTCGGGTCACTGGCTCTGACCAGACTTGGACAACGTGCTGTCATCTTCTAGGATACCTGAGCGAGAGAGAGACAAAATTAGAGGGCATCTCTAAAGCTGCAGTGGATCCCCGCTCCTCCTGCTGCCTCCTCAACTCACCTACAAGGCTCCTCTCTCTTCAGCTGCTCCCAAAACCGCCCCGGCAAATGAAATGGCCAAATGCTCAAACACTCAGCTCTCAAACATGTAGGGATTGCTCACAAGGAAAGCCAAAAACCTCTAAACCCTATACACTGGTTCCTACTCCACCTAGCTGGGATTCTATACACCCAAGCAGGGCATCGCAAGACCATCCTGCTCACACACTGGACAGCCATCGGCTCCACTGTCTAAGGGAACTGACACGGTGATGTGAGACCCTGAGCAATATTCTATCGACCCACTGGATCCACGGAGCAGGGCAGAGCACTTCCAGGCTGACCCCAAGTGAGACACCCCACACCTGTGACCACACACACCACGTGACACAATTAAGAGACAAAGGACACAAAACATGGACGAGACAAAGGACGTGACACAGACCGGAACTGCTCTGCCCTGCACACAGGAATCCAATGATAAAAAGTAAGCCCTTCCTTTGATGCGTCCAAATAACCTGTCACAGGATACCCCCTGCACCGGAATAATTGCAAAAATCCCTCCAGGCGAGGCACAGACTTGCACCCACTCCCAACCCCTCTCTAGGTCTTTGCCCTGCACTTATCTTTCCGAGAGCAGGGGATGCCAATCCAGCTTTGATGCAGAGGAGGGGCACCTGGCCTGCCTCAGAGGTTCCTGCCATCGTCAGACTACTCGGAGTCAACTGCGAGAAAGAAAACCAGACACCAGATCTGAGGAGTGTGGCACGTGGCCCCAGCCACCAGGATCCCTCTACTCACTGTCACCGAGGCAGGTCCTCGGGTCACTGGCTCTGACCAGACTTGGACAATGTGCTGTCATCTTCTGGGATACCTGAGTGAGTGAGAGACAAAATTAGAGGGCATCTCTAAAGCTGCAGTGGATCCCCGCTCCTCCTGCTGCCTCCCCAACTCACCTACAAGGCTCCTCTCTCTTCAGCTGCTCCCAAGACCACTCAGCTTTCAAACATGTAGGGATTGCTCACAACGAAAGCCAAAAACCTCTAAACCCTAGACACTGGTTCCTACTCCACCTAGCTGGGATTCTATACACCCAAGAAGGGCATCGCAAGACCATCCTGCTCACACACTGGACAGCCATCGGTTCGACTGTCTAAGGGAACTGACACGGTGATGTGAGACCCTGAGCAATATTCTATCTACCCACTGATCCACGGAGCAGGGCAGAGCACTTCCAGGCTGACCCCAAGTGAGACACCCCACACCTGTGACCACACACACCACGTGACACAATTAAGAGACAAAGGACACAAAACATGGACGAGACAAAGGACGTGACACAAACCGGAACTGCTCTGCCCTGCACACAGGAATCCAATGATAAAAAGTAAGCCCTTCCTTTGATGCATCCAAATAACCTGTCACAGGATACCCCCTGCACCGGAATAATTGCAAAAATCCCTCCAGGCGAGGCACAGACTTGCATCCACTCCCAACCCCTCCCTGGGTCTTTGCCCTGCACTTATCTTTCCGAGAGCAGGGGATGCCAATCCAGCTTTGATGCAGAGGAGGGGCACCTGGGCTGGCTCAGAGGTTCCTGCCATCGTCAGACTACTCGGAGTCAACTGCGAGAAAGAAAACCACAAGCAATACGTGAGCTGTGTGGCATGGGGCTCAAACCCCACTGATCCCCCTACTCACCAGCAACCAGGCCCTGACCGGAGTCGGACACTGTGGATGTCACGTTCCGGGATACCTGAGTGAGGGAGACACAAACTTAGAAGGCATCTCTAAGGCTGCAGTGGATCCCCGCTCCTCCTGCTGCCTCCCCAACTCACCTACAAGGCTCCCCTCTCTTCAGCTGCTCCCAAGACCGCCCCTGCAAATGAAATGGCCAAATGCTCAAACACTCAGCTCTCAAACATGTAGGGATTGCTCACAACGAAAGCCAAAAACCTCTAAACCCTAGACACTGGTTCCTACTCTACCTAGCCAGGACTCTAAACACCCAAGCAGGGCATCGCAAGAGCATCCTACTCACAGACTGGACAGCCATCAGCTCCACTGTCTAAGGGAACTGCCATGTTCACCTGAGACTCCGAGCCATATTCCATCTACACACTGATCCACGGAGCAGGGCAGAGCAGGTCCAGGTTGACCCCAAGTGAGACACCCCACACCTGTGACCACACACGCCATGTGACACAAAACACCACGAGACAAAGGACGCGACACAGACCAGAACTGCTCTGCCCTGCACATGTGAATCCCTTGATAAAAAGTAAGCCCTTCCTTTGATGCGTCCAAATAACCTGTCACAGGACACCCCCTGCACCGGAATAATTGCAAAAATCCCTCCAGGCGAGGCACAGACTTGCACCCACTCCCAACCCCTCTCTAGGTCTTTGCCCTGCACTTATCTTTCCGAGAGCAGGGGATGCCAATCCAGCTTTGATGCAGAGGAGGGGCACCTGGGCTGCCTCAGAGGTTCCTGTCATCGTCACACTACTCGGAGTCAACTGCGAGAAAGAAAACCAGACACCAGATCTGAGGAGTGTGGCACGTGGTCCCAGCCACCAGGATCCCTCTACTCACTGTCACCGAGGCAGGTCCTCGGGTCACTGGCTCTGACCAGACTTGGACAACGTGCTGTCATCTTCTAGGATACCTGAGCGAGAGAGAGACAAAATTAGAGGGCATCTCTAAAGCTGCAGTGGATCCCCGCTCCTCCTGCTGCCTCCTCAACTCACCTACAAGGCTCCTCTCTCTTCAGCTGCTCCCAAAACCGCCCCGGCAAATGAAATGGCCAAATGCTCAAACACTCAGCTCTCAAACATGTAGGGATTGCTCACAAGGAAAGCCAAAAACCTCTAAACCCTAGACACTGGTTCCTACTCCACCTAGCTGGGATTCTATACACCCAAGCAGGGCATCGCAAGACCATCCTGCTCACACACTGGACAGCCATCGGCTCCACTGTCTAAGGGAACTGACACGGTGATGTGAGACCCTGAGCAATATTCTATCGACCCACTGGATCCACGGAGCAGGGCAGAGCACTTCCAGGCTGACCCCAAGTGAGACACCCCACACCTGTGACCACACACACCACGTGACACAATTAAGAGACAAAGGACACAAAACATGGACGAGACAAAGGACGTGACACAGACCGGAACTGCTCTGCCCTGCACACAGGAATCCAATGATAAAAAGTAAGCCCTTCCTTTGATGCGTCCAAATAACCTGTCACAGGATACCCCCTGCACCGGAATAATTGCAAAAATCCCTCCAGGCGAGGCACAGACTTGCACCCACTCCCAACCCCTCTCTAGGTCTTTGCCCTGCACTTATCTTTCCGAGAGCAGGGGATGCCAATCCAGCTTTGATGCAGAGGAGGGGCACCTGGGCTGCCTCAGAGGTTCCTGCCATCGTCAGACTACTCGGAGTCAACTGCGAGAAAGAAAACCAGACACCAGATCTGAGGAGTGTGGCACGTGGCCCCAGCCACCAGGATCCCTCTACTCACTGTCACCGAGGCAGGTCCTCGGGTCACTGGCTCTGACCAGACTTGGACAATGTGCTGTCATCTTCTGGGATACCTGAGTGAGTGAGAGACAAAATTAGAGGGCATCTCTAAAGCTGCAGTGGATCCCCGCTCCTCCTGCTGCCTCCCCAACTCACCTACAAGGCTCCTCTCTCTTCAGCTGCTCCCAAGACCACTCAGCTTTCAAACATGTAGGGATTGCTCACAAGGAAAGCCAAAAACCTCTAAACCCTAGACACTGGTTCCTACTCCACCTAGCTGGGATTCTATACACCCAAGAAGGGCATCGCAAGACCATCCTGCTCACACACTGGACAGCCATCGGTTCGACTGTCTAAGGGAACTGACACGGTGATGTGAGACCCTGAGCAATATTCTATCTACCCACTGATCCACGGAGCAGGGCAGAGCACTTCCAGGCTGACCCCAAGTGAGACACCCCACACCTGTGACCACACACACCACGTGACACAATTAAGAGACAAAGGACACAAAACACGCACAAGACAAAGGACGTGACACACACCAAAACTGCTCTGCCCTGCACATGTGAATCCAATGATAAAAAGTAAGCCCTTCCTTTGATGCATCCAAATAACCTGTCACAGGATACCCCCTGCACCGGAATAATTGCAAAAATCCCTCCAGGCGAGGCACAGACTTGCACCCACTCCCAACCCCTCTCTGGGTCTTTGCCCTGCACTTATCTTTCCAAGAGCCAGGGATGCCAATCCATCTTTGATGCAGTGGAGGAGCACCTGGGCTACCTCAGAGATTCCTGCCATCGTCAGACTACTAGGAGCCAACTGCGAGAAAGAAAACCACAAGCAATACGTGAGCTGTGTGGCATGGGGCTCAAACCCCACTGATCCCCCTACTCACCAGCAACCAGCCCCTGACCGGAGTCGGACACTGTGGATGTCACGTTCCGGGATACCTGAGTGAGAGAGACACAAACTTAGAAGGCATCTCTAAAGCTGCAGTGGATCCCCGCTCCTCCTGCTGCCTCCCCAACTCACCTACAAGGCTCCTCTCTCTTCAGCTGCTCCCAAGACCGCCCCTGCAAATGAAATGGGCAAATGCTCAAACACTCAGCTCTCAAACATGTAGGGATTGCTCACAACGAAAGCCAAAAACCTCTAAACCCTAGACACTGGTTCCTACTCTACCTAGCCAGGACTCTAAACACCCAAGCAGGGCATCGCAAGACCATCCTGCTCACCAACAGGACAGCCATCAGCTCCACTGTCTAAGGGAACTGCCATGTTCACCTGAGACTCTGAGCCATATTCCATCTACACACTGATCCACGGAGCAGGGCAGAGCAGGTCCAGGTTGACCCCAAGTGAGACACCCCACACCTGTGACCACACACACCACGTGACACAATTAAGAGACAAAGGACACAAAACATGGACGAGACAAAGGACGTGACACAGACCGGAACTGCCCTGCCCTGCACACAGGAATCCAATGATAAAAAGTAAGCCCTTCCTTTGATGCGTCCAAATAACCTGTCACAGGACACCCCCTGCACCGGAATAATTGCAAAAATCCCTCCAGGCGAGGCACAGACTTGCACCCACTCCCAACCCCTCTCTAGGTCTTTGCCCGGCACTTATCTTTCCGAGAGCAGGGGATGCCAATCCAGCTTTGATGCAGAGGAGGGGCACCTGGCCTGCCTCAGAGGTTCCTGCCATCGTCAGACTACTCGGAGTCAACTGCAAGAAAGAAAACCAGACACCAGATCTGAGGAGTGTGGCACATGGCCCCAGCCACCAGGATCCCTCTACTCACTGTCACCGAGGCAGGTCCTCGGGTCACTGGCTCTGAACAGACTTGGACAATGTGCTGTCATCTTCTGGGATACCTGAGTGAGTGAGAGACAAAATTAGAGGGCACCTCTAAAGCTGCAGTGGATCCCCGCTCCTCCTGCTGCCTCCCCAACTCACCTACAAGGCTCCTCTCTCTTCAGCTGCTCCCAAGACCACTCAGCTTTCAAACATGTAGGGATTGCTCACAAGGAAAGCCAAAAACCTCTAAACCCTAGACACTGGTTCCTACTCCACCTAGCTGGGATTCTATACACCCAAGAAGGGCATCGCAAGACCATCCTGCTCACACACTGGACAGCCACCGGTTCGACTGTCTAAGGGAACTGACACGGTGATGTGAGACCCTGAGCAATATTCTATCTACCCACTGATCCACGGAGCAGGGCAGAGCACTTCCAGGCTGACCCCAAGTGAGACACCCCACACCTGTGACCACACACACCACGTGACACAATTAAGAGACAAAGGACACAAAACATGGACGAGACAAAGGACGTGACACAAACCGGAACTGCTCTGCCCTGCACACAGGAATCCAATGATAAAAAGTAAGCCCTTCCTTTGATGCATCCAAATAACCTGTCACAGGATACCCCCTGCACCGGAATAATTGCAAAAATCCCTCCAGGCGAGGCACAGACTTGCATCCACTCCCAACCCCTCCCTGGGTCTTTGCCCTGCACTTATCTTTCCGAGAGCAGGGGATGCCAATCCAGCTTTGATGCAGAGGAGGGGCACCTGGGCTGGCTCAGAGGTTCCTGCCATCGTCAGACTACTCGGAGTCAACTGCGAGAAAGAAAACCACAAGCAATACGTGAGCTGTGTGGCATGGGGCTCAAACCCCACTGATCCCCCTACTCACCAGCAACCAGGCCCTGACCGGAGTCGGACACTGTGGATGTCACGTTCCGGGATACCTGAGTGAGGGAGACACAAACTTAGAAGGCATCTCTAAGGCTGCAGTGGATCCCCGCTCCTCCTGCTGCCTCCCCAACTCACCTACAAGGCTCCCCTCTCTTCAGCTGCTCCCAAGACCGCCCCTGCAAATGAAATGGCCAAATGCTCAAACACTCAGCTCTCAAACATGTAGGGATTGCTCACAACGAAAGCCAAAAACCTCTAAACCCTAGACACTGGTTCCTACTCTACCTAGCCAGGACTCTAAACACCCAAGCAGGGCATCGCAAGAGCATCCTACTCACAGACTGGACAGCCATCAGCTCCACTGTCTAAGGGAACTGCCATGTTCACCTGAGACTCCGAGCCATATTCCATCTACACACTGATCCACGGAGCAGGGCAGAGCAGGTCCAGGCTGACCCCAAGTGAGACACCCCACACCTGTGACCACACACACCACGTGACACAATTAAGAGACAAAGGACACAAAACATGGACGAGACAAAGGACGTGACACAGACCGGAACTGCTCTGCCCTGCACACAGGAATCCAATGATAAAAAGTAAGCCCTTCCTTTGATGCGTCCAAATAACCTGTCACAGGATACCCCCTGCACCGGAATAATTGCAAAAATCCCTCCAGGCGAGGCACAGACTTGCACCCACTCCCAACCCCTCTCTAGGTCTTTGCCCTGCACTTATCTTTCCGAGAGCAGGGGATGCCAATCCAGCTTTGATGCAGAGGAGGGGCACCTGGGCTGCCTCAGAGGTTCCTGCCATCTTCAGACTACTCGGAGTCAACTGCGAGAAAGAAAACCAGACACCAGATCTGAGGAGTGTGGCACGTGGCCCCAGCCACCAGGATCCCTCTACTCACTGTCACCGAGGCAGGTCCTCGGGTCACTGGCTCTGACCAGACTTGGACAATGTGCTGTCATCTTCTGGGATACCTGAGTGAGTGAGAGACAAAATTAGAGGGCATCTCTAAAGCTGCAGTGGATCCCCGCTCCTCCTGCTGCCTCCCCAACTCACCTACAAGGCTCCTCTCTCTTCAGCTGCTCCCAAGACCACTCAGCTTTCAAACATGTAGGGATTGCTCACAACGAAAGCCAAAAACCTCTAAACCCTAGACACTGGTTCCTACTCCACCTAGCTGGGATTCTATACACCCAAGAAGGGCATCGCAAGACCATCCTGCTCACACACTGGACAGCCATCGGTTCGACTGTCTAAGGGAACTGACACGGTGATGTGAGACCCTGAGCAATATTCTATCTACCCACTGATCCACGGAGCAGGGCAGAGCACTTCCAGGCTGACCCCAAGTGAGACACCCCACACCTGTGACCACACACACCACGTGACACAATTAAGAGACAAAGGACACAAAACACGCACAAGACAAAGGACGTGACACACACCAAAACTGCTCTGCCCTGCACATGTGAATCCAATGATAAAAAGTAAGCCCTTCCTTTGATGCATCCAAATAACCTGTCACAGGATACCCCCTGCACCGGAATAATTGCAAAAATCCCTCCAGGCGAGGCACAGACTTGCACCCACTCCCAACCCCTCTCTGGGTCTTTGCCCTGCACTTATCTTTCCAAGAGCCAGGGATGCCAATCCATCTTTGATGCAGTGGAGGAGCACCTGGGCTACCTCAGAGATTCCTGCCATCGTCAGACTACTAGGAGCCAACTGCGAGAAAGAAAACCACAAGCAATACGTGAGCTGTGTGGCATGGGGCTCAAACCCCACTGATCCCCCTACTCACCAGCAACCAGCCCCTGACCGGAGTCGGACACTGTGGATGTCACGTTCCGGGATACCTGAGTGAGAGAGACACAAACTTAGAAGGCATCTCTAAAGCTGCAGTGGATCCCCGCTCCTCCTGCTGCCTCCCCAACTCACCTACAAGGCTCCTCTCTCTTCAGCTGCTCCCAAGACCGCCCCTGCAAATGAAATGGGCAAATGCTCAAACACTCAGCTCTCAAACATGTAGGGATTGCTCACAACGAAAGCCAAAAACCTCTAAACCCTAGACACTGGTTCCTACTCTACCTAGCCAGGACTCTAAACACCCAAGCAGGGCATCGCAAGACCATCCTGCTCACCAACAGGACAGCCATCAGCTCCACTGTCTAAGGGAACTGCCATGTTCACCTGAGACTCTGAGCCATATTCCATCTACACACTGATCCACGGAGCAGGGCAGAGCAGGTCCAGGTTGACCCCAAGTGAGACACCCCACACCTGTGACCACACACACCACGTGACACAAAACACGCACGAGAGAAAGGACGTGACACATACCAGAACTGCTCTGCCCGGCACATGTGAATCCCTTGATAAAAAGTAAGCCCTTCATTTGATGCTTCCAAATAACCTGTCACAGGACACCCCCTGCACCGGAATAATTGCAAAAATCCCTCCAGGCGAGGCACAGACTTGCACCCACTCCCAACCCCTCTCTGGGCCTTTGCCCTGCACTTATCTTTCCAAGAGCAGGGGATGCCAATCCAGCTTTGATGCAGAGGAGGAGCACCTGGGCTGCCTCAGAGGTTCCTGTCATCGTCACACTACTCGGAGTCAACTGCGAGAAAGAAAACCAGACACCAGATCTGAGGAGTGTGGCACGTGGCCCCAGCCACCAGGATTCCTCTACTCACTGTCACCGAGGCAGGTCCTCGGGTCACTGGCTCTGACCAGACTTGGACAACGTGCTGTCATCTTCTGGGATACCTGAGTGAGAGAGAGACAAAATTAGAGGGCATCTCTGAAGCTGCAGTGGATTCCTGCTCCTCCTGCTGCCTCCCTGACTCACCTCCAATGCTCATCGGCTCCCAAAGGTTACCTGGGTGGCACCTGCAATCCAAAAAGCTCAGTGCTTCATTGCTGATCCTTTCAAGGACAGCTCCAGAGGACCGAACTGTGTCCGTCACCTCACTGTGAGTTGGCTTCGGTCATCTGAGGCTGCCTACATCTCCTGTAAAAAAACCCAGAGCCAAGTGTGACTACTGAGATACTGCCCAAGAGTTTGCTGCTCCCATGGCAGCTTCTGTCTGACACCCCTTGACCGTGACCTCTTACAGGCAGGGTCCCTGTCACGTTGGACTGCACGTTAGAAGTCTGTGCACTGCCTGGAAAACAAAAAAACAAGTATGTACACAGATTCACCACAAGTACACCACCTGCAAAAGAGCAGCTAGTTTTGTCCTGCAGTCACTGCTCACCTTGCTCACCAGGCTCACCTTCCCTCTGGTGCCTGTCCTCTGCTGGGCTGAGGGCTCTGCATCTTAAAAAAAACCAAAAAACCAAAACTAAACCACCAAACCATCCAAATGATCAAGTAAACCTAGGGCCAAAAGTCATGTCTTGGCTCTGACCTCACATGAGGACCCACCTTCTAACTGTGCTTCTCCAGCCTCCTCTGTTCATCTCTGCTTTACATCCAGCCTCTCTGATGCTGCAAAGAAATGAGTTACCAAAGTCAGCCATATACACAGGGCAACATTAACTGCTGTGCAATTCTAATTTCTCCTTAGACAAGCCCTCTGGGGTCCAAAGACAGCCTGCACAAACAAACACTGACCTAACTTCAAGGGCCCTGCCGTACCGCTCCCATTGGCCCTGGACAAGCCCGCTCTCGTGACTGCACACACGCTGCAGGCAGGGGCTGCCTCCAGGAGGACCAGAGAACTGCTGCCCTGAGTGGCTGAGCCTATCACAGGGTAAATGGAAAGTCTCCTTCCTACTCCACCTACCCCCAAGTCTACACTGCAGGGCAAAGCAGTTCCAGGCCCAACACAAACTCCAAGGACACATCTCCAGACAAGTGCTGTGGTGCAACCAGGAGAGAGAACTCAGAGAGGAACAACGCCAAAATGGATGTGCTGCCGCACGAGAAGACGGAGGATACGGCGAGACTGAACGGAGGAGGCTCTGAGGAGCCTGAAAACACACTAACAGAATGGCCTGGGACAAGAACTGCCTACAAAAAGGCTAAGATGGATGGGAGACAATGCTATGTTCAGAATCTTCTTAGATTCTCACAAGTCCTAGGTGGGATGACAAGGGATGACTGCACGGCACAGCCACCGATACAACCTGTGAGGAGGCTGACACTTCTCAGATGCAATTCCGATGCACGTCCAAGCTAGTGAGCCAAAGAATGGATGGTATGGGCAATGGGCTGGGCAGTGCAGAGGTTCAAGACTCTAGGAATGATGCTTTGACATCTCAGATAAGATCTTTGAGGGCAAGAAGCAAAGACACAGTGACTGAAGTGTAAGACATGAAACACAGACCGGACAAAGGACATGACACAGACCTGAACAGCTCTGCCCTGCACATCCTACTCCATGATGAAAAGTAAACTGCTCCTCCTGTGTGTGCCAAGGGCCTGTTAGGGCAGACCCTTTCCCCTGTGCTCATTTGACAATCCCTCCCTCCTAAACATAAAACTGGACCCAGCTCTCATCCCCTCTCCAGGTGGGAGTCCCCCACTTATCTTTCCCACAGCTGGGGATGTGAATCCATCTTCGATGTGAAGGAAGGACGCCCGGCTGGCTCAGAGGGTCCTGTGATCACTGACTCGGTCGCTATGAGAAAGAAAACAGAAACTGACACAAGAGTTGGGCAGCACGTGGGAGATAACTCCGCAATTGGCTACTCACCCTCCCCTGAGCTGAGAGGTTCTCGGGCCACTGGCTCCGACCCCAGTCGGAGGCTGCTGCCATCACCGTGTGCCGTACCTGGGGGAGTGAGAAAAAAAGTTATGGGGTGTTTCTGAAAGTAAGGGAGACCCCAGGACCTCCTCCCTACCTCCCCAACTCAACCTCAATGCTCCTCCTTGGCCAAAGGCAGGCTGGATGGCACCTGCAACTGGGAAAGGTCCAGCCTTAATTGATGACCCTCGTAGTACTAGGAGATTACTCACAAGGACAGATGAAGACCATCAAACCTAATTGGCAGGTGGCTCCAGCCCTCTGAGGCTGCACACATTCTCTGCAAAGTAAAAAAGCCAAAGGCAAAAGCACAGACTGAGATACTGCCTGAAAGGATGGCTTTCCTGTGGGAGCTCCTACCTATCTCTCCTCCACAGTGACCTCTTACCAGCAGGGGCCCTGAAGCACTGGACTGTCTGTGAGAAGGTGGCAGAACCCCTGGAAAACACAAGAAACAAAGCCTGTGCACAGATTCACCACAACACCTGTAAAAGACCATCTAGTTCTGTCCTGGAGTCAATGCTCACCTTGTTCACTGGTACTCACCTGGATCACCTCCCCTCCGGTGCCTAGAGCCTCCTGGGCCCAGGGCTCTGCAGCTGAAAACAAAGAAAAAACAAACCCAAACAACAAAATCCTTAACACATTAAGTAAACGTGGAGCTAAAAGCCACATCTTTGTGCTGATGTCAGGTGATGACCCACCTTCTTGCTCTGCTCCTCTGGCCTCTGTTCCGTTCAACTCTGCTTTACACCCTGCCCCTCTGACATGGTAAAGAAACTCTAACCAAAGTCACCCAGATAGATGGGGAGAGTTCAAAGAGTCTCCCTTCTCTTTAAGCAAACCACCCAGGGTCACTGCCTGCAGCCAAAGACTGCAGCTGTAATCGCACAGAATACCTGGGTGAATGAGAAGAAAACATAAGTGGCACATCTGAAAAGTCAGTGGTGCCTTCACAGGCATTTAGGGGGCTCCTGGACACTGCTTTCCACCCATACTACCTTCAAAAAAACCCTGGCAATTCCTAAGCTGGCACCCCAGCCCTCCCTCCATCTGTGGGCTGTAACCCCCCACTGACTACTTGCAAACCTGGGTGTCTGTAGCATCTTCAACACAGAGCAGCTTCACCTGAGGACTGGATAACACTGGTGAAAAAATGCCAAACTGCAGTTGAGATGATCAGGAAATCCCAAAAGATTAAGGAAAAGAGAAACAGATAACCAATTATAAAAGCAGCTTACCAACACCAAGTTATTAAATTTAAAAACCCTGCATGTGAGTGTAATCCTCTTCATTGCCATATAAAGCTCTGCTTCTTTGGATACCAAAGCTGATGCTTTAATAAAGCAGGAATAGCTTGAGAAGTCCCATTAAATGAAAGAAAGGGAGAGCTCTTATCCCATTGAAGCCTGCCTGCTGAATGACTTCCCTGACCAAAGGCTGGGGTTAATACAGCCCTGGCCGTGCCCACCTCCCTTCCCGTGAGGCCCCCGGGGGAAAAAGAGTAGCCCAATCCAAGACGGTATAAAGGCTCTGGGAGCACCAGCACCTGGTTTGCATCTCTGACTTAAAATCAGGATAGGTAAAGAGCTTGATGGAGAAAAGGACTCCTAACGTGAGCAGGTATTATAGTTGGTATTGGATTTAGGGTTGGTATTGGATTCGGGCAGGGGCTGGAGTGGAGGGACTGGAGCAGAATAGCGGGAGTTGGAGCGGCGGGGGCTGCGCCGCCGGGAAGGGGAGCGGGGCGGCGCGGGCTGCGCCGCCGGGAAGGGGAGCGGGGCGGCGCGGGCTGCGCCGCCGGGAAGGGGAGCGGGGCGGCGCGGGCTGCGCCGCCGGGAAGGGGAGCGGGGCGGCGCGGGCTGCGCCGCCGGGAAGGGGAGCGGGGCGGCGCGGCGTGGCCGCGTCCTACCTGCGGGACCCTCCCGCGGTGCTGGGCTGAGCTCCCGGGGTGCTTCGCGATGGGGGATGTGGAGTGAGGTAATAACGAGAATCAGGAAGTGCTTCCACGGACCCGCGCCCGGTTCGGTGGCTGTGCCGAGGTTTCAACCGGGAAAGAGCCGCTGTCCTGCGGTGAGGACCGGGGAAAATGGCCTTAAAATGAGAGTGGAGAGCTCTGCATAGAGGAAATAAAACTCACTGGGTTTAGTAGCTAAAATATCAGGGGAAATTACTGTCTGGTTACAGCAGTAAGCTTCCCACAGCAGTTTCAGGTGCCTGCCTTTGGAGACCAGCCCCAAAGTAGAAACTCCTCTCGACTGCTCCAGAGAGAGGCAATTGGAACTTTAGGTGCTGAGGAAAGCGATTTCCTCTCCTAAGTCCTGGTTCACCTGCCCGAGCACCTACAGTGTTTATATTCCACCTCATTCTCTGCTTTGCACGTTTCTATCAATAAAAGAAACTTCCAAGGTCTTCCTCCAGTCTGAGCTGCAGTTTCTCTGCACCCCCACACTCTCCCACCTGTTCATGTGCGCTGCTCCCCTCTCCTGCGCTGCTTCCTGGAACAGAGCTCATCCCTCGGCACCTTCCTCGAGCGATAATCCGGGTACATCAGGTGCTTCCCCCAGCCCCTGCGAGATGCTCTCACCATCACTGCTTGAGAGATTCCCCGGGATCGACTACTCCCCTGCAGAAGCACCCTATAAAAAGGGCCCCACCGAGCACAGCCCGCCCCTTGTCACCCTCACTGCCCACACCTGGGGCTGTCCCGCCTCTTTGTCAGCCTAACTGCCCACACCTGGGGCTGTCCCGCATGGGAGGGGAGAGAAGGACGGGTGGAGCCACAGGCGGGCGCGCGGGGAGAGGCAGAACAGCCGCGCCCCCCCGCCGCGGCCCCCCGCCGCGCCCAGCTTACCCCGGGGACGATCTCCGTCCGATCTGCCGCCGTGGGTCGCTCCCGGGGGGGAAGGCGGCGGCGCAGCCCCGATAGCATCTCCAGGGCACGGCGGGGGCGGGAGCGGGAGCGGGGGGAGGAGCGGGGCGAGCGGGCGGCGCGGCGTGAGCGCCTGAGGGTCCTCGCGCGCCGCGGCGCAGAGATGGGGGCTGCCCTCGCCGGTGCCTGCCGCCGCCCACGAACCTGTAACCGCGCCCGGCACCGCCGAGCGCGCCGCCCCGTCCCCACAGCGGGAAGCGGCGCGGCGAGACGGCGCTGCGGGCGCGGGGCGGGCGTCCGGGTCACGGCGGACGTCAGGCAACAGGATTAAACGCCTCTCTGAGGCGAGGGGGGCCTCTCGCCGCCATCTTTAGTGTGGCCTCGGCTAAGTTCCGGTCCTGGCGGCGCCATCTGGAGTGTGGCGTCGGGGCGAACTTCCGGGCCGGGGCCGCCATCTTTAGTGTGGTCGTTCCGGTCCTGGCGGCGCCATCTTTACTGTGGGCTTGGCGGACTTCCGGGCAGGGGCCGCCATCTTTAGTGTGGTCGTTCCGGTCCTGGCGGCGCCATCTTTACTGTGGGCTTGGCGGACTTCCGCGCCGGGGCCTTGGAGGACTTCCGGTCGCTCTCTACTTCCGGTGACCGAGTTTACCCAAATTAGCGTCCCTCCTGGCTAATTTCTGCGCTTTCACCCCAAAAAAATCTTCATGTTATTCCCCCCACACACACCCCGGGAGAGACGGGAGACCGCCAGTCCCGCCCTGCCGCCGGAACCGGCCCTTAACTCGAGCAGGGAGTGCTGCACCGGCACGAGAGCCACTGCGCATGCGCCGCCGGTCCCGCTCCTGGCTGCCCTTACTTACCACGTGATCGCCGGCGTCTTGCCAACGACTGCGCATGCGCCGGCGTCCCCACCTCGGCTGCCCCCCCCACCCCGCCGCCCGACCGCCCGGCTTCGCTTTCTTACTGCGGCTCCCCCTCCACTTTTTCGGCTCCCTGGGGTTCCCCCACCCACATTTTGGGGTCCCCTTCTCACATTTTAGGGGTGATGACCCCGCAATTTACGGTTCGGGGAGAGGGGGAGGAGAGGAAACGGGGTGCCCAAGAAGGGGTTTCTTTTTTTTTTTTTTTCTCTCTTATTTCCTTTTCATTTTATTTCCTTTTTAGTTTTTTTGCCTTTTTTTTTTTTAATTTTCTTTTGTTTTTTTAATATTTCCTTTTTTATTTCGTTTATTTTTTATTCTCTTTATTTTTCATCTTCTCTCCCAGTGCTCCCCAGTAACACCCAGTGCTCCCCAACAACCCTCAGTAACACCCAGTGCTCCCCAGTGCACCCCAGTAACACCCAGTGCTCCTCAACAACCCCCAGTAACACTCAGTGCTCCCCAGTAAACACCCAGTACTCCCCAACAACCCCCAGTAACACCCAGTGCTCCCCAAAAATTGACCCAAAACCGACCCAAATCACACCAAACAATGACCCAAAACTGACCCCAAAAACTGACCCCAATCATCCCCAAAAGCTGACCCAAAACTGACCCCAATCATCCCAAAAGCTGACCCAAAACTGACCCAAATCACCCCAAACAATGACCCCAAACTGACCCCAAAAACTGACCCAAATCATCCCCAAAACTGACCCAAAACTCTGCATTTATTTGGCACCATTTCCTCTCAAAAACAACATCTCCGATTTAGTTGATTGCTAAAGCCATCATTTTAAAATCATCTCAGGAATCAAAAGGGACTGGAAAACACACACAAATCATTCCTGCGCCCACCAAATCATTAGGAATTGGAACCCCATTCCCTCATCTCTCTCCTTGTTCTTCTTGCCTGGAAAACCTGATGATCCCCGCTGGCTACTTTTAGGCTGCTTTTCTTCCACAGCTCCTTTCTCCCGGCTGAAACCTCCTGGCATATTCAGGGCTTATCTGGAGGGAAGCCCCTCTGAGGTATTTCCTCTCGTGGCAATTCTGTGGGATGAAGAAGTAAAAAAAGCACGTCAAGAGCTCCTTCTACCCCCTTCCTTCGCAAACACCCTCCCAGTTTGTCCTTGGCAGCTCCATCCCCCCGGCACCCGCACCCGACGCTTCGGCTCCGCTGGGAAAGGGACAGCAAGTGCACAAGCAAGTTCAGTGCTGGGCAGGGGCTCCCTGGGGAACGGCACTTCAGTGCTTTAGTCCGTGGCCTTTCCTGCTGCCCTCCCTCCTGGAGGCAGAGGATGACCCGGCCCTTGTTTCTCCCACGCTCGCAGACCCAGGTCCTGCTCCTTTGGCCCCACTTCTCTTAGCAGACCCGGCATCATTTTCCAGGGTCCCCAGGAAACTTCTGCACTTGACCCATTGCTGAGTGCAGAGCACAGGGCAAGGGAAGGACATATTTCTCAGCACCCACCCCCTGGAATTTTCCTTCTCCGCAGCACGCTCCCGTTCCCGCTGTCTCTGGAGGTGCCCGCACGAGTCCTCCTTCTCCCAGCACCTCAGAGAATGTCCTTTTCACCCAGGTCCTGCTTACCGGCGTCCAACAAAACACGCTGACAACATTTTTCAGGATGCCAGTGGAGAGATATTAGAGCACACTGCACAGGGAAACTGAGCCTGCCCCATCCCTGCAAGTGTTCCAGGCCAGGCTGGACGGGACTCGGAGCAACCGGGGACAGTGGAAGGTGTCCCTGCCCACGGAAGGCAGGCTGGCCTTTGAAGGTCCCCTTCAAACCAAATCGCTCTGGGATTCCCCTCCAAAATCACTACCAAAGAGACACAGCAACCAAAGCAGAGGGACTGCACTCCCAGCTTTTCTGACCTGCAGGCACACACAGCACAGCACGCTGGACATAAAAGCCCCGGGGTTAGTCCTGCCAGAGGTGTCCGGCACACACACGGCGACCGAAGGGAAAGAGAAAGCCTGGGAACACAGAGTAAAAGACACTTTAATTAGGAGTACACTGAGCACCAGCCAGGTCATTCACACAGCTTCACTGTCCAGTCATACAAAAAGCACTCACCGAGGCCTCAGTTAGGATGGTTCCTGACGCTGACCGGGTGAATGCCTCCCTGGAAGCCCGCTCCGCTCCTGCCAGGCACCGGGGCTCACCCAGGGGGGCTTTGCCAAGCATCCAAGAGAAATTTAAAATTACAGGCTGGGCAAAGGCGCTTCCCGCAGGACCGCTCCTGGCCAAGGCCACCGGTCCGTGCAAGTCAGACCACTGACCACCCGGGGCTGGGGATTTTCGGGGGCACGCTTCCAGCTTTTATTCTCCAGAGACTCCAGTTCTTCCTGGCATCCCTTGCTTCAGTCTTCCCCTGTTGGAAGAGGTCACTTTAGTCTTTCGAGGGGCCAGATTGCCAAAGCCCGGCCAGTCCATTCCCACGAGGAAAGGCAGCTTTGTCTTGGACAGGATACTGGGGGGGAGACACAAAATAAAAGTTTAATTTAAAACAACTGCCTAAAATAGAAAGCAATTCAAACATAAGGCAGACAAGACTCGTGCAAATCTGAATACATTTGACTTCAAAGGAGAATTATTTCCCTCTGCACCTAAGAGAATGTCATTTTCACCCGGGTCCTGCTTACCATCGTCCAGCAAAACACGCTGACAACATTTTTCCTGATGCCAGTGGAGAGATATTAGAGCACACTGCACACGGAAGCTGAGCCTGCCCCATCCCTGCAAGTGTTCCAGGCCAGGCTGGATGGGACTGGGAGCATCCAGCCGGGGATGAGAGCGGAAGGTGTCCCTGCCCACGGAAGACAGGCTGGCCTTTAAAGGTCCCCTTCAAACCAAATCGTTCTGGGATTCCCCTCCAAAATCACTACCAAAGAGACACAGCAACCAAAGCAGAGGGACTGCACTCCCAGCTTTTCTTACCTGCAGGCACACACAGCACAGCACGCTGGACATAAAAGCCCCGGGGTTAGTCCTGCCAGAGGCGTCCGGCACACACACGGCGACCGAAGGGAAAGAGGGAGCCTGGGAACACAGAGTAAAAGACACCTGAATTAGGAGTACACCGAGCACCAGCCAGGTCATTCACACAGCTTCACTGTCCAGTCACACAAAAAGCACTCACCGAGGCCTCAGTTAGGATGGTTCCTGACGCTGACCGGGTGAATGCCTCCCTGGAAGCCCGCTCCGCTCCTGCCAGGCACCGGGGCTCACCCAGGGGGGCTTTGCCAAGCATCCAAGGGAAATTAAAATTACAGGCTGGGCAAAGGCGCTTCCTGCAGGACCGCTCCTGGCCAAGGCCACCGGTCCGTGCAAGTCAGACCACTGACCACCCGGGGCTGGGGATTTTCGGGGGCACGCTTCCAGCTTTTATTCTCCAGAAACTCCAGTTCTTCCTGGCACCCCTTGCTTCAGTCTTCCCCTGCTGGAAGAGGTCACTTTAGTCTTTCGAGGGGCCAGATTGCCAAAGCCCGGCCGGTCCATTCCCACGAGGAAAGAAAGGTAGCTTTGTCTTGGACAGGATGCTGAAGGGGGAGACACAAAATAAAAGTTTAATTTCAAATAACTGCCGAGAAGAGAAAGCAATTCAAACAGAAGGCAGACGAGACTCGTGCAAAACCCAATACATTTGACTTCAAAGGAGAATTATTTCCCTCTGCACCTCAGAGAAGGCAATTTTCACCCGGGTCCCACTTACCATCGTCACACAAAAGGTGCTGACAACATTTTTCGTGATGCCAGTGGAGAGCTATTAGAGCACACCGCACAGGGAAGCCGAGGCTGCCCCTCGATCCCTGCAAGTGTTCCAGGCCAGGCTGGATGGGACTTGCAGCATCCAACCGGGGATGAGAGTGGAAGGTGCCCCTGCCTACGGAAGACAGGGTGCCCTTTAAAGGTCCCCTTCAAACCAAATCGCTCTCTCATTGCCCTCCGAAAGAACTCCCAAAGAGACACAGCAACCAAAGCAGAGGGACTGCACTGCCAGCTTTTCTGACCTGCAGGCACACACAGCACAGCACGCTGGACATAAAAGCCCCGGGGTTAGTCCTGCCAGAGGCGTCCGGCACAGTGTCCACGGCGACCGAAGGAAAAGAGGGAGCCTGGGAACACGGAGTAAAAGACACCTTAATTAGGAGTACACCGAGCAATAGCCAGGTCATTCCCACAGACAGCTTCACCGTCCAGTCACACAAAAAGCACTTACCTACCGGGGCCTCAGTTAGGATGGCTCCTGACGCTGACACCTCCGTTTGCCCCGGGGGGTCAAGAAGAACATCCCTGGGAAGAAGTCACCCCCAACAGCAAAAAGGGAAAATTAGTGAAGCACGGGGTCCTCTTCTGACTAGATTGCCACCAGCATTCCGTAGCAAATGCCACGACTATTCTGTTACAGACGAGAAAACCCTGTTCTCCCAAACAAACAGCGAGGAGATTTATGGGCACGCCTGAAAATTTCCTGTGAGGAACTTTTTGTAACTAAGGAGCAGGTGCTATCTTGAGTTGAAGGCATCAATTTGACAGACACTTAGTACAGCAAACTCTTCAGCAGAGCAATTAATTGCTGCCTATTTGAACAGCAGGGGAGAGAAAATGACAGTCGAAGGGAAGACAAGAAAAGCAGAACTGCAATCAGCAGACTTTTCTTCCATCTCTCCCGAGAAAGCCTAGTTTGTCTGTTCTAATAATTCTATGCCCTTTTCTACAGGAAACTTAGACCAAGGCTGAAAAAACAACTAGAAAACACGGAGAGAAGCTTTTTAGAATTTCACGTGGTTTTCCCAAACCGATCCCAGAAAAGCAGAACTCGGTAGAATGTACTCACCTCGAGGCCTTTGGTCTTTTTTTCCATAAGCTTCGTCACCTGATTGAAAAAGCAGAGTAGACTCGGTATTTAGGCTCCCAACAGGAAAACTTCCCCTTCGTTTCCTAAAAGAAACTACATTAATTTGCACAGCTGCAGGCGCGTCTCCAGCTGTTAAAGCCTTTCAGCTTTTCGGAGGGTGAGAATGCCCTGCGAAGGAAGGCTGAAAAACGCTCGGAGCCTGCCCAGGTCAAAGAGCCCCTCGATTTTGCCTGTGTTCCAGTCCCCGGCTAAAGAAAGGGCAGAAGAAGCGCAGTTGTTGCTTGCCTTTTCCCTCAGAGGTTTTGCCAGGCGCCGGGCCAGCCCGGGCACTGCGGGGGAAGGCCGGCAGCGCCCAAAGCCCGCCGCTTTCCCGGGGGCGTCGCTTGCGAGAGCGCCCCCGAGCGCCGGGCCCTGCCTCACAGTCGCCGCCTGGCGGACACGGCCGGGAGCGGCACTGCAGCCGCGCGCGGCACTGCAGCCGCGCCCCCCCCCACCTTGGCGAGACCCGCGGCGCCTTTCGCGCGTACGGGCCTTTCCTCCCTAAAACCTGCCCTTCCCTAGGAAAAGCTGAGCAGTTCACAGAGTTGCTGTTTCCCGCCCAGCTTCCCAAAGGATTTCTCTCTCCCGGCAGCACAGACAGGGGCCCCGAGGCAGCGCACACCCTCCCCGCGGGGGGGGTGTGGTGCGTGTGCAATGCCAGGGCACATCCGAACCCGGCCCTGCGGCGGCACGCAGGTGCAAGTTTCTCCGCAGAGGCGAGAAACTTGCCTGTCGCTTCCCCTGCCTGCAGTCGCCGATGGCCGCGGGAGAGGCAGAAGAGCGACCGCGCCCAGCTTACCCCGGGCACGATCTCCGTCGGATCTGGCGCCGTGGGTCGCTTCCTGGGGGGGGGGGGAAGGCGGCGGCGCAGCTCCGACAGCATCTCCAGGGCACGGCGGGAGCGAGAGCGGAGGGGAGCGGGGCGGGGGGGAGCGGGGGCGGGAGGGGAGCGGAGCGGAGCGGAACGAGGCGGGCGGGCGGGCGGGCGGAGCGCCGCGCGCGCGGCGCCGAGAGGCGGCTGCCCTCGCCGGTGCCTGCCGCCGCCCACGAACCTGCCGCCCGCGCCCGGCGCCGCCGAGCGCCCCGCCCCGTCCCCACAGCGGGAAGCGGCGCGGCGAGACGGCGCTGCGGGCGCGGGGCGGGGGTCCGGGTCGCGGCGGAGGTCAGGCAACAGGATTAAACGCCTCTCTGAGGCGAGGGGGGCCTCTCGCCGCCATCTTTAGTGTGGCCTCGGCTAAGTTCCGGTCCTGGCGGCGCCATCTGGAGTGTGGCGTCGGGGCGAACTTCCGGGCCGGGGCCGCCATCTTTAGTGTGGTCGTTCCGGTCCTGGCGGCGCCATCTTTACTGTGGGCTTGGCGGACTTCCGGGCAGGGGCCGCCATCTTTAGTGTGGTCGTTCCGGTCCTGGCGGCGCCATCTTTACTGTGGGCTTGGCGGACTTCCGCGCCGGGGCCTTGGAGGACTTCCGGTCGCTCTCTACTTCCGGTGACCGAGTTTACCCAAATTAGCGTCCCTCCTGGCTAATTTCTGCG
>NW_026990713.1:0-59423 GCF_036250125.1 Pseudopipra pipra | reverse complement strand
TGGTCAGCCCCGCCCACCACTGCCGGCCATCCGATCCAAACCCGATCCAAATGAGGATTCCTCGCAGGGAAAAGGTGCCAGCACAGAAAGCCCTGCCTGCCCACAGAGTGCCCAGGCTGTGCCACACACTGCACCTGAAAGCCAAACCTCACAAGCTTTCTGTCCCGGGAAACAGGGCTGCTGTCCCCCCTTTGGTCAGCCCCGCCCCGCCATTTGAGCAGCCCCCCCAAAACCCGATCCAAATGAGGATTCCTCGCAGGGAAAAGGTGCCAGCACAGAAAGCCCTGCCTGCCCACAGTGTGCCCAGGCTGCGCCACACACTGCACCTGAAAGCCAAACCTCACAAGCTTTCTGTCCCGGGAAACAGGGCTGCTGTCCCCCCCCTTTGTTCAGCCCCGCCCCGCCATTGCCGGCCACCCGATCCAAACCCGATCCAAATGAGGATTCCTCGCAGGGAAAAGGTGCCAGCACAGAAAGCCCTGCCTGCCCACGGACACCCCAGGCTGCGCCACACACTGCACCTGAAAGCCAAAGCTCACAAGCTTTCTGTCCCGGGAAACAGGGCTGCTGTCCCCCACCTTGGTCACCCCCGCCCCGCCATTGCCGGCCACCCGATCCAAACCCGATCCAAATGAGAATTCCTCGCAGGGAAAAGGTGCCAGCACAGAAAGCCCTGCCTGCCCACAGAGTGCCCAGGCTGTGCCACACACTGCACCTGAAAGCCAAACCTCACAAGCTTTCTGTCCCGGGAAACAGGGCTGCTGTCCCCCCTTTGGTCAGCCCCGCCCCGCCATTTTAGCAGCCCCCCCAAAACCCGATCCAAATGAGAATTCCTCGCAGGGAAAAGGTGCCAGCACAGAAAGCCCTGCCTGCCCACAGTGTGCCCAGGCTGCGCCACACACTGCACCTGAAAGCCAAACCTCACAAGCTTTCTGTCCCGGGAAACAGGGCTGCTGTCCCCCCCCTTGGTCAGCCCCGCCCTGCCATTGCCGGCCACCCGATCCAAACCCGATCCAAATGAGGATTCCTCCCAGGGAAAAGGTGCCAGCACAGAAAGCCCTGCCTGCCCACAGAGTGCCCAGGCTGTGCCACACACTGCACCTGAAAGCCAAACCTCACAAGCTTTCTGTCCCGGGAAACAGGGCTGCTGTCCCCCCTTTGGTCAGCCCCGCCCCGCCATTGCCAGCCACCCGATCCAAACCCGATCCAAATGAGGATTCCTCGCAGGGAAAAGGTGCCAGCACAGAAAGCCCTGCCTGCCCACAGAGTGCCCAGGCTGTGCCACACACTGCACCTGAAAGCCAAACCTCACAAACTTTCTGTCCAGGGAAACAGGGCTGCTGTCCCCCCTTTGGTCAGCCCCGCCCACCACTACCGACCACCCGATCCAAACCCGATCCAAATGAGGATTCCTCGCAGGGAAAAGGTGCCAGCACAGAAAGCCCTGCCTGCCCAGAGAGTGCCCAGGCTGTGCCACACACTGCACCTGAAAGCCAAACCTCACAAGCTTTCTGTCCCGGGAAACAGGGCTGCTGTCCCCCCTTTGGTCAGCCCCGCCCCGCCATTGCCGGCCACCCGATCCAAACGAGGATTCCTCGCAGGGAAAAGGTGCCAGCACAGAAAGCCCTGCATGCCCACAGACACCCCAGGCTGCGCCACACACTGCACCTGAAAGCCAAACCTCACAAGCTTTCTGTCCCAGGAAACAGGGCTGCTGTCCCCCCTTCGGTCACCCCCGCCCCGCCATTTTAGCAGTCCCCCCAAAACTCGATCCAAATGAGGATTTCTCGCAGGGAAAAGGTGCCAGCACAGAAAGTCCTGCCTGCCCACAGAGTGCCCAGGCTGTGCCACACACTGCACCTGAAAGCCAAACCTCACAAGCTTTCTGTCCCGGGAAACAGGGCTGCTGTCCCCCCTTTGGTCACCCCCGCCCACCACTGCCGGCCATCCGATCCAAACCCGATCCAAATGAGGATTCCTCGCAGGGAAAAGGTGCCAGCACAGAAAGCCCTGCCTGTTCACGGACACCCCAGGCTGCGCCACACACTGCACCTGAAAGCCAAACCTCACAACCTTTCTGTCCCGGGAAACAGGGCTGCTGTCCCCCCTTTGGTCAGCCCTGCCCCGCCATTTTAGCAGCCCCCCCAAAACCCGATCCAAAAGAGGATTCATCGCAGGGAAAAGGTGCCAGCACAGAAAGCCCTGCCTGCCCACGGACACCCCAGGCTGCGCCACACACTGCACCTGAAAGCCAAACCTCACAAGCTTTCTGTCCCGGGAAACAGGGCTGCTGTCCCCCCTTTGGTCAGCCCCGCCCCGCCATTGCCGGCCACCCGATCCAAATGAGGATTCCTCGCAGGGAAAAGGTGCCAGCACAGAAAGCCCTGCCTGCCCACAGAGTGCCCAGGCTGTGCCACACACTGCACCTGAAAGCCAAACCTCACAAGCTTTCTGTCCCGGGAAACAGGGCTGCTGTCCCCCCTTTGGTCAGCCCCGCCCACCATTGCCGGCCACCCGATCCAAACCCGATCCAAATGAGGATTTCTCGCAGGGAAAAGGTGCCAGCACAGAAAGCCCTGCCTGCCCACGGACACCCCAGGCTGCGCCACACACTGCACCTGAAAGCCAAACCTCACAAGCTTTCTGTCCCGGGAAACAGGGCTGCTGTCCCCCTTTTGGTCAGCCCCGCCCCGCCATTTTAGCAGCCCCCCCAAAACCCGATCCAAATGAGGATTCCTCGCAGGGAAATGGTGCCAGCACAGAAAGCCCTGACGGGCCACGGACACCCCAGGCTGCGCCACACACTGCACCTGAAAGCCAAACCTCACAAGCTTTCTGTCCCGGGAAACAGGGCTGCTGTCCCCCCTTTGCTCAGCCCCGCCCCGCCATTGCCGGCCACCCGATCCAAACCCGATCCAAATGAGGATTCCTCGCAGGGAAAAGGTGCCAGCACAGAAAGCCCTGCCTGCCCACAGAGTGCCCAGGCTGTGCCACACACTGCACCTGAAAGCCAAACCTCACAAGCTTTCTGTCCCGGGAAACAGGGCTGCTGTCCCCCCTTTGGTCAGCCCCGCCCCACCATTGCCGGCCACCCGATCCAAACCGGATCCAAATGAGGATTCCTCGCAGGGAAAAGGTGCCAGCACAGAAAGCCCTGCCTGCCCACAGAGTGCCCAGGCTGTGCCACACACTGCACCTGAAAGCCAAACCTCACAAGCTTTCTGTCCCGGGAAACAGGGCTGCTGTCCCCCCTTTGGTCACCGCCGCCCACCACTGCCGGCCATCCGATCCAAACCCGATCCAAATGAGGATTCCTCGCAGGGAAAAGGTGCCAGCACAGAAAGCCCTGCCTGTTCACGGACACCCCAGGCTGCGCCACACACTGCACCTGAAAGCCAAACCTCACAAGCTTTCTGTCCCGGGAAACAGGGCTGCTGTCCCCCCTTTGGTCAGCCCCGCACCGCCATTGCCGGCCACCCGATCCAAACCCGATCCAAATGAGGATTCCTCGCAGGGAAAAGGTGCCAGCACAGAAAGCCCTGCCTGCCCACAGTGTGCCCAGGCTGTGCCACACAATGCACCTGAAAGCCAAACCTCACAAGCTTTCTGTCCCGGGAAACAGGGCTGCTGTCCCCCCTTTGGTCAGCCCCGCCCCGCCATTTTAGCAGCCCCCCCAAAACTCAATCCAAATGAGGACTCCTCGCAGGGAAAAGGTGCCAGCACAGAAAGCCCTGCCTGCCCACAGAGTGCCCAGGCTGTGCCACACACTGCACCTGAAAGCCAAACCTCACAAGCTTTCTGTCCCGGGAAACAGGGCTGCTGTCCCCCCTTCGGTCGGACCCGCCCAACAATGCCGGCCACCCGATCCAAACCCGATCCAAATGAGGATTCCTCCCAGGGAAAAGGTGCCAGCACAGAAAGCCCTGCCTGCCCACAGAGGGCCCAGGCTGTGCCACACACTGCACCTGAAAGCCAAACCTCACAAGCTTTCTGTCCCGGGAAACAGGGCTGCTGTCCCCTCTTTGGTCAGCCCCGCCCCGCCATTGCCGGCCACCCGATCCAAACCGGATCCAAATGAGGATTCCTCGCAGGGAAAAGGTGCCACCACAGAAAGCCCTGCCTGCCCACAGTGTGCCCAGGCTGTGCCACACACTGCACCTGAAAGCCAAACCTCACAAGCTTTCTGTCCCGGGAAACAGGGCTGCTGTCCCCCCTTTGGTCAGCCCCGCCCCGACATTTTAGCAGCCCCCCCAAAACCCGAGCCAAATGAGAATTCCTCGCAGGGAAAAGGTGCCAGCACAGAAAGCTCTGCCTGCCCACAGAGTGCCCAGGCTGCGCCACACACTGCACCTGAAAGCCAAACCTCACAAGCTTTCTGTCCCGGGAAACAGGGCTGCTGTCCACCCTTTGGTCAGCCCCGCCCCGGCATTGCCGGCCACCCGATCCTACCCCGATCCAAATGAGGATTCCTCGCAGGGAAAAGGTGCCAGCACAGAAAGCCCTGCCTGCCCACAGAGTCCCAAGGCTGTGCCACACACTGCACCTGAAAGTCAAACCTCACAGGCTTTCTGTCCCGGGAAACAGGGCTGCTGTCCCCCCTTTGGTCACCCCCGCCCACCACTGCCGGCCATCCGATCCAAACCCGATCCAAATGAGGATTCCTCGCAGGAAAAAGGTGCCAGCACAGAAAGCCCTGCCTGTTCACGGACAACCCAGGCTGCGCCACACACTGCACCTGAAAGCCAAACCTCACAAGCTTTCTGTCCCGGGAAACAGGGCTGTTGCCCCCCCCTTGGTCAGCCCCGCCCACCACTGCCGGCCACACGATCCAAACCAGATCCAAAGGAGGATTCCTCGCAGGGAAAAGGTGCCAGCACAGAAAGCCCTGCCTGCCCACAGAGTGCCCAGGCTGTGCCACACACTGCACCTGAAAGCCAAACCTCACAAGCTTTCTGTCCCGGGAAACAGGGCTGCTGTCCCCCCTTTGGTCAGCCCCGCACCGCCATTGCCGGCCACCCGATCCAAACCCGATCCAAATGAGGATTCCTCGCAGGGAAAAGGTGCCAGCACAGAAAGCCCTGCCTGCCCACAGAGTGCCCAGGGTGTGCCACACACTGCACCTGAAAGCCAAACCTCACAAGCTTTCTGTCCCGGGAAACAGGGCTGCTGTCCCCCACCTTGGTCAGCCCGCCCCACCATTGCCGGCCCACCCGATCCAAACCGGATCAAATGAGGATTCCTCGCAGGGAAAAGGTGCCAGCACAGAAAGCCCTGCCTGCCCACAGAGTGCCCAGGCTGTGCCACACACTGCACCTGAAAGCCAAACCTCACAAGCTTTCTGTCCCGGGAAACAGGGCTGCTGTCCCCCCTTTGGTCACCCCCGCCCACCACTGCCGGCCATCCGATCCAAACCCGATCCAAATGAGGATTCCTCGCAGGGAAAAGGTGCCAGCACAGAAAGCCCTGCCTGTTCACGGACACCCCAGGCTGCGCCACACACTGCACCTGAAAGCCAAACCTCACAAGCTTTCTGTCCCGGGAAACAGGGCTGCTGTCCCCCCTTTGGTCAGCCCCGCCCTGCCATTGCCGGCCATCCGATCCAAACCGATCCAAATGAGGATTCCTCGCAGGGAAAAGGTGCCAGCACAGAAAGCCCTGCCTGTTCACGGACACCCCAGGCTGCGCCACACACTGCACCTGAAAGCCAAACCTCACAACCTTTCTGTCCCGGGAAACAGGGCTGCTGTCCCCCCTTTGGTCAGCCCTGCCCCGCCATTTTAGCAGCCCCCCCAAAAACCCGATCCAAAAGAGGATTCATCGCAGGGAAAAGGTGCCAGCACAGAAAGCCCTGCCTGCCCACGGACACCCCAGGCTGCGCCACACACTGCACCTGAAAGCCAACCTCACAAGCTTTCTGTCCCGGGAAACAGGGCTGCTGTCCCCCCCTTCGGTCAGCCCCGCCCACCACTGCCGGCCACCCGATCAAAACCCGATCCAAATGAGGATTCCTCGCAGGGAAAACGTGCCAGCACAGAAAGCCCTGCCTGCCCACGGACACCCCAGGCTGCGCCACACACTGCATCTGAAAGCCAAACCTCACAAGCTTTCTGTCCCAGGAAACAGGGCTGCTGTCCCCCCTTCGGTCACCCCCGCCCCGCCATTTTAGCAGCCCCCCCAAAACTCGATCCAATTGAGGATTCCTCGCAGGGAAAAGGTGCCAGCACAGAAAGCCCTGCCTGCCCACAGAGTGCCCAGGCTGTGCCACACACTGCACCTGAAAGCCAAACCTCACAAGCTTTCTGTCCCGGGAAACAGGGCTGCTGTCCCCCCTTTGGTCACCCCCGCCACCACTGCCGGCCATCCGATCCAAACCCGATCCAAATGAGGATTCCTCGCAGGGAAAAGGTGCCAGCACAGAAAGCCCTGCCTGTTCACGGACACCCCAGGCTGCGCCACACACTGCACCTGAAAGCCAAACCTCACAAGCTTTCTGTCCCGGGAAACAGGGCTGCTGTCCCCCCTTTGGTCACCCCCGCCCACCACTGCCGGCCACCCGATCCAAACCCGATCCAAATGAGGATTCCTCGCAGGGAAAAGGTGCCAGCACAGAAAGCCCTGCCTGCCCACAGTGTGCCCAGGCTGCGCCACACACTGCACCTGAAAGCCAAACCTCACAAGCTTTCTGTCCCGGGAAACAGGGCTGCTGCCCCCCCCTTGGTCAGCCCCGCCCACCACTGCCGGCCACACGATCCAAACCAGATCCAAAGGAGGATTCCTCGCAGGGAAAAGGTGCCAGCACAGAAAGCCCTGCCTGCCCACAGAGTGCCCAGGCTGTGCCACACACTGCACCTGAAAGCCAAACCTCACAAGCTTTCTGTCCCGGGAAACAGGGCTGCTGTCCCCCCTTTGGTCAGCCCCGCCCACCACTGCCGGCCACCCGATCCAAACCCGATCCAAATGAGAATTCCTCGCAGGGAAAAGGTGCCAGCACAGAAAGCCCTGCCTGCCCACAGTGTGCCCAGGCTGCGCCACACACTGCACCTGAAAGCCAAACCTCACAAGCTTTCTGTCCCGGGAAACAGGGCTGCTGTCCCCCCCCTTGGTCAGCCCCGCCCCGCCATTGCCGGCCACCCGATCCAAACCCGATCCAAATGAGGATTCCTCGCAGGGAAAAGGTGCCAGCACAGAAAGCCCTGCCTGCCCACAGAGTGCCCAGGCTGTGCCACACACTGCACCTGAAAGCCAAACCTCACAAGCTTTCTGTCCCGGGAAACAGGGCTGCTGTCCCCCCTTTGGTCAGCCCCGCCCACCACTGCCGACCACCCGATCCAAACCCGATCCAAAGGAGGATTCCTCGCAGGGAAAAGGTGCCAGCACAGAAAGCCCTGCCTGCCCAGAGAGTGCCCAGGCTGTGCCACACACTGCACCTGAAAGCCAAACCTCACAAGCTTTCTGTCCCGGGAAACAGGGCTGCTGTCCCCCCTTTGGTCAGACCCGCCCACCATTGCCGGCCACCCGATCCAAATGAGGATTCCTCGCAGGGAAAAGGTGCCAGCACAGAAAGCCCTGCCTGTTCACGGACACCCCAGGCTGCGCCACACACTGCACCTGAAAGCCAAACCTCACAACCTTTCTGTCCCGGAAACAGGGCTGCTGTCCCCCCTTTGGTCAGCCCTGCCCCGCCATTTTAGCAGCCCCCCCAAAACCCGATCCAAAAGAGGATTCATCGCAGGGAAAAGGTGCCAGCACAGAAAGCCCTGCCTGCCCACGGACACCCCAGGCTGCGCCACACACTGCACCTGAAAGCCAAACCTCACAAGCTTTCTGTCCCGGGAAACAGGGCTGCTGTCCCCCCTTCGGTCAGCCCCGCCCACCACTGCCGGCCACCCGATCCAAACCCGATCCAAATGAGGATTCCTCGCAGGGAAAACGTGCCAGCACAGAAAGCCCTGCCTGCCCACGGACACCCCAGGCTGCGCCACACACTGCATCTGAAAGCCAAACCTCACAAGCTTTCTGTCCCAGGAAACAGGGCTGCTGTCCCCCCTTCGGTCACCCCCGCCCGCCCATTTTAGCAGCCCCCCCAAAACTCGATCCAAATGAGGATTCCTCGCAGGGAAAAGGTGCCAGCACAGAAAGCCCTGCCTGCCCACAGTGTGCCCAGGACTGCGCCACACACTGCACCTGAAAGCCAAACCTCACAAGCTTTCTGTCCCCGGGAAACAGGGCTGCTGTCCCCCCCCTTTGTTCAGCCCCGCCCCGCCATTGCCGGCCACCCGATCCAAACCCGATCCAAATGAGGATTCCTCGCAGGGAAAAGGTGCCAGCACAGAAAGCCCTGCCCTGCCCACGGACACCCCAGGCTGCGCCACACACTGCACCTGAAAGCCAAACCTCACAAGCTTTCTGTCCCGGGAAACAGGGCTGCTGTCCCCCTTTTGGTCAGCCCCGCCCCGCATTTTAGCAGCCCCCCAAAACCCGATCCAAATGAGGATTCCTCGCAGGGAAAAGGTGCCAGCACAGAAAGCCCTGCCGGGCCACGGACACCCCAGGCTGCGCCACACACTGCACCTGAAAGCCAAAACTCACAAGCTTTCTGTCCCGGGAAACAAGGCTGCTGTCCCCCTTTGGTCAGCCCCGCCCCGCCATTGCCGGCCACCCGATCCAAACCCGATCCAAATGAGGATTCCTCGCAGGGAAAGGTGCCAGCACAGAAAGCCCTGCCTGCCCACGGACACCCCAGGCTGCGCCACACACTGCACCTGAAAGCCAAACTCACAAGCTTTCTGTCCCGGGAAACAGGGCTGCTGTCCCCCCTTTGGTCAGCCCCGCCCGCCATTGTGGCCACCCGATCCAAATGAGGATTCCTCGCAGGGAAAAGGTGCCAGCACAGAAAGCCCTGCCTGCCCACAGTGTGCCCAGGCTGCGCCACACACCGCACCTGAAAGCCAAACCTCACAAGCTTTCTGTCCCGGCAAACAGGGCTGCTGTCCCCCACCTTGGTCACCCCCGCCCCGCCATTGCCGGCCACCCGATCCAAACCCGATCCAAATGAGGATTTCTCGCAGGGAAAAGGTGCCAGCACAGAAAGCCCTGCCTGCCCACAGAGTGCCCAGGCTGCGCCACACACTGCACCTGAAAGCCAAACCTCACAAGCTTTCTGTCCCGGGAAACAGGGCTGCTGTCCCCCCCCTTGGTCAGCCCCGCCCCGCCATTGCCGGCCACCCGATCCAAACCGGATCCAAATGAGGATTCCTCGCAGGGAAAAGGTGCCAGCACAGAAAGCCCTGCCTGCCCACCGAGTGCCCAGGCTGTGCCACACACTGCACCTGAAAGCCAAACCTCACAAGCTTTCTGTCCCGGGAAACAGGGCTGCTGTCCCCCACCTTGGTCAGCCCCGCCCCGCCATCGCCGGCCACACCGATCCAAACCCGATCCAAATGAGGATTCCTCGCAGGGAAAAGGTGCCACCACAGAAAGCCCTGTCTGCCCACAGTGTGCCCAGGCTGCGACACACTGCACCTAAAAGCCAAACCTCACAAGCTTTCTGTCCCGGGAAACAGGGCTGCTGTCCCCCCTTTGGTCAGCCCCGCCCCGCCATTGCCGGCCACCCGATCCAAACCCGATCCAAATGAGGATTCCTCGCAGGGGAAAAGGTGCCAGCACAGAAAGCCCTGCCTGCCCACAGTGTGCCCAGGCTGCGCCACACACTGCACCTGAAAGCCAAACCTCACAAGCTTTCTGTCCCGGGAAACAGGGCTGCTGTCCCCCCTTCGGTCAGCCCCGCCCCGACATTTTAGCAGCCCCCCCAAAACTCGATCCAAATGAGGATTCCTCGCAGGGAAAAGGTGCCAGCACAAGAAAGCCCTGCCTGCCCACAGAGTGCCCAGGCTGTGCCACACACTGCACCTGAAAGCCAAACCTCACAAGCTTTCTGTCCCGGGAAACAGGGCTGCTGTCCCCCCTTTCCTCAGCCCCGCCCCGGCATTGACGGCCACCCGATCCAAACCCGATCCAAATGAGGATTCCTCGCAGGGAAAAGGTGCCAGCACAGAAAGCCCTGCCTGCCCACGGACACCCCAGGCTGCGCCACACACTGCACCTGAAAGCCAAATCTCACAAGCTTTCTGTCCCGGAAAACAGGGCTGCTGTCCCCCACCTTGGTCACCCCCGCCCCGCCATTGCCGGCCACCCGATCAAACCCGATCCAAATGACAATTCCTCGCAGGGAAAAGATGCCAGCACAGAAAGCCCTGCCTGCCCACAGAGTGCCCAGGTTGTGCCACACACTGCACCTGAAAGCCAAACCTCACAAGCTTTCTGTCCCGGGAAACAGGGCTGCTGTCCCCCTTTTGGTCAGCCCCGCCCCGCCATTTTAGCAGCCCCCCAAACCCGATCCAAATGAGGATTCCTCGCAGGGAAAAGGTGCCAGCACAGAAAGCCCTGACGGGCCACGGACACCCCAGGCTGCGCCACACACTGCACCTGAAAGCCAAACCTCACAAGCTTTCTGTCCCGGGAAACAAGGCTGCTGTCCCCTCTTTGGTCAGCCCCGCCCCGCCATTGCCGGCCACCCGATCCAAACCCAATCCAAATGAGGATTCCTCGCAGGGAAAAGGTGCCAGCACAG
This sequence comes from Pseudopipra pipra, assembly GCF_036250125.1. Classification (NCBI taxonomy): domain Eukaryota; kingdom Metazoa; phylum Chordata; class Aves; order Passeriformes; family Pipridae; genus Pseudopipra; species Pseudopipra pipra. The sequence continues at coordinate 48,793 of NW_026990713.1, read as the reverse complement.
AAAGCCCTGCCTGCCCACAGAGTGCCCAGGCTGTGCCACACACTGCACCTGAAAGCCAAACCTCACAAGCTTTCTGTCCGGGAAACAGGGCTGCTGTCCCCCTTTTGGTCAGCCCCGCCCCGCCATTTTAGCAAGCCCCCCAAAACCCGATCCAAATGAGGATTCCTCGCAGGGAAAAGGTGCCAGCACAGAAAGCCCTGCCGGGCCACGGACACCCCAGGCTGCGCCACACACTGCACCTGAAAGCCAAAACTCACAAGCTTTCTGTCCCGGGAAACAAGGCTGCTGTCCCCCCTTTGGTCGAGCCCCGCCCCGCCATTGCCGGCCACCCGATCCAAACCCGATCCAAATGAGGATTCCTCGCAGGGAAAAGGTGCCAGCACAGAAAGCCCTGCCTGCCCACGGACACCCCAGGCTGCGCCACACACTGCACCTGAAAGCCAAACCTCACAAGCTTTCTGTCCCGGGAAACAGGGCTGCTGTCCCCCCTTTGGTCACCCCCGCCCGCCATTGTGGGCCACCCGATCCAAATGAGGATTCCTCGCAGGAAAAGGTGCCAGCACAGAAAGCCCTGCCTGCCCACAGTGTGCCCAGGCTGCGCCACACACCGCACCTGAAAGCCAAACCTCACAAGCTTTCTGTCCCGGCAAACAGGGCTGCTGTCCCCCACCTTGGTCACCCCCGCCCCGCCATTGCCGGCCACCCGATCCAAACCCGATCCAAATGAGGATTTCTCGCAGGGAAAAGGTGCCAGCACAGAAAGCCCTGCCTGCCCACAGAGTGCCCAGGCTGCGCCACACACTGCACCTGAAAGCCAAACCTCACAAGCTTTCTGTCCCGGGAAACAAGGCTGCTGTCCCCTCTTTGGTCAGCCCCGCCCCGCCATTGCCGGCCACCCGATCCAAACCCAATCCAAATGAGGATTCCTCGCAGGGAAAAGGTGCCAGCACAGAAAGCCCTGCCTGCCCACAGAGTGCCCAGGTTGTGCCACACACTGCACCTGAAAGCCAAACCTCACAAGCTTTCTGTCCCGGGAAACAGGGCTGCTGTCCCCCACCTTGGTCAGCCCCGCCCCGCCATCGCCGGCCACCCGATCCAAACCCGATCCAAATGAGGATTCCTCGCAGGGAAAAGGTGCCACCACAGAAAGCCCTGTCTGCCCACAGTGTGCCCAGGCTGCGACACACTGCACCTAAAAGCCAAACCTCACAAGCTTTCTGTCCCGGGAAACAGGGCTGCTGTCCCCCCTTTGGTCAGCCCCGCCCCGCCATTGCCGGCCACCCGATCCAAACCCGATCCAAATGAGGATTCCTCGCAGGGAAAAGGTGCCAGCACAGAAAGCCCTGCCTGCCCACAGTGTGCCCAGGCTGCGCCACACACTGCACCTGAAAGCCAAACCTCACAAGCTTTCTGTCCCGGGAAACAGGGCTGCTGTCCCCCCTTCGGTCAGCCCCGCCCCGACATTTTAGCAGCCCCCCCAAAACTCGATCCAAATGAGGATTCCTCGCAGGGAAAAGGTGCCAGCACAGAAAGCCCTGCCTGCCCACAGAGTGCCCAGGCTGTGCCACACACTGCACCTGAAAGCCAAACCTCACAAGCTTTCTGTCCCGGGAAACAGGGCTGCTGTCCCCCCTTTGCTCAGCCCCGCCCCGGCATTGCCGGCCACCCGATCCAAACCCGATCCAAATGAGGATTCCTCGCAGGGAAAAGGTGCCAGCACAGAAAGCCCTGCCTGCCCACGGACACCCCAGGCTGCGCCACACACTGCACCTGAAAGCCAAATCTCACAAGCTTTCTGTCCCGGGAAACAGGGCTGCTGTCCCCCACCTTGGTCACCCCCGCCCCGCCATTGCCGGCCACCCGATCCAAACCCGATCCAAATGACAATTCCTCGCAGGGAAAAGATGCCAGCACAGAAAGCCCTGCCTGCCCACAGAGTGCCCAGGCTGTGCCACACACTGCACCTGAAAGCCAAACCTCACAAGCTTTCTGTCCCGGGAAACAGGGCTGCTGTCCCCCTTTTGGTCAGCCCCGCCCCGCCATTTTAGCAGCCCCCCCAAAACCCGATCCAAATGAGGATTCCTCGCAGGGAAAAGGTGCCAGCACAGAAAGCCCTGACGGGCCACGGACACCCCAGGCTGCGCCACACACTGCACCTGAAAGCCAAACCTCACAAGCTTTCTGTCCCGGGAAACAAGGCTGCTGTCCCCTCTTTGGTCAGCCCCGCCCCGCCATTGCCGGCCACCCGATCCAAACCCAATCCAAATGAGGATTCCTCGCAGGGAAAAGGTGCCAGCACAGAAAGCCCTGCCTGCCCACAGAGTGCCCAGGCTGTGCCACACACTGCACCTGAAAGCCAAACCTCACAAGCTTTCTGTCCCGGGAAACAGGGCTGCTGTCCCCCTTTTGGTCAGCCCCGCCCCGCCATTTTAGCAGCCCCCCCAAAACCCGATCCAAATGAGGATTCCTCGCAGGGAAAAGGTGCCAGCACAGAAAGCCCTGCCGGGCCACGGACACCCCAGGCTGCGCCACACACTGCACCTGAAAGCCAAAACTCACAAGCTTTCTGTCCCGGGAAACAAGGCTGCTGTCCCCCCTTTGGTCAGCCCCGCCCCGCCATTGCCGGCCACCCGATCCAAACCCGATCCAAATGAGGATTCCTCGCAGGGAAAAGGTGCCAGCACAGAAAGCCCTGCCTGCCCACGGACACCCCAGGCTGCGCCACACACTGCACCTGAAAGCCAAACCTCACAAGCTTTCTGTCCCGGGAAACAGGGCTGCTGTCCCCCACCTTGGTCACCCCCGCCCCGCCATTGCCGGCCACCCGATCCAAACCCGATCCAAATGAGGATTTCTCGCAGGGAAAAGGTGCCAGCACAGAAAGCCCTGCCTGCCCACAGAGTGCCCAGGCTGCGCCACACACTGCACCTGAAAGCCAAACCTCACAAGCTTTCTGTCCCGGGAAACAGGGCTGCTGTCCCCCCCCTTGGTCAGCCCCGCCCCGCCATTGCCGGTCACCCGATCCAAACCGGATCGAAATGAGGATTCCTCGCAGGGAAAAGGTGCCAGCACAGAAAGCCCTGCCTGCCCACAGAGTGCCCAGGCTGTGCCACACACTGCACCTGAAAGCCAAACCTCACAAGCTTTCTGTCCCGGGAAACAGGGCTGCTGTCCCCCACCATGGTCAGCCCCGCCCCGCCATCGCCGGCCACCCGATCCAAACCCGATCCAAATGAGGATTCCTCGCAGGGAAAAGGTGCCACCACAGAAAGCCCTGTCTGCCCACAGTGTGCCCAGGCTGCGACACACTGCACCTAAAAGCCAAACCTCACAAGCTTTCTGTCCCGGGAAACAGGGCTGCTGTCCCCCCTTTGGTCAGCCCCGCCCCGCCATTGCCGGCCACCCGATCCTACCCCGATCCAAATGAGGATTCCTCGCAGGGAAAAGGTGCCAGCACAGAAAGCCCTGCCTGCCCACAGTGTGCCCAGGCTGCGCCACACACTGCACCTGAAAGCCAAACCTCACAAGCTTTCTGTCCCGGGAAACAGGGCTGCTGTCCCCCCTTCGGTCAGCCCCGCCCCGACATTTTAGCAGCCCCCCCAAAACTCGATCCAAATGAGGATTCCTCGCAGGGAAAAGGTGCCAGCACAGAAAGCCCTGCCTGCCCACAGAGTGCCCAGGCTGTGCCACACACTGCACCTGAAAGCCAAACCTCACAAGCTTTCTGTCCCGGGAAACAGGGCTGCTGTCCCCCCTTTGCTCAGCCCCGCCCCGGCATTGACGGCCAACCGATCCAAACCCGATCCAAATGAGGATTCCTCGCAGGGAAAAGGTGCCAGCACAGAAAGCCCTGGCTGCCAACAGAGTGCCCAGGCTGCGCCACACACTGCACCTGAAAGCCAAACCTCACAAGCTTTCTGTCCCGGGAAACAGGGCTGCTGTCCCCCCCCCTTGGTCAGCCCCGCCCCGCCATTGCCGGCCACCCGATCCAAACCCGATCCAAATGAGGATTCCTCGCAGGGAAAAGGTGCCAGCACAGAAAGCCCTGCCTGCCCACGGACACCCCAGGCTGCGCCACACACTGCACCTGAAAGCCAAATCTCACAAGCTTTCTGTCCCGGGAAACAGGGCTGCTGTCCCCCACCTTGGTCACCCCCGCCCCGCCATTGCCGGCCACCCGATCCAAACCCGATCCAAATGACAATTCCTCGCAGGGAAAAGATGCCAGCACAGAAAGCCCTGCCTGCCCACAGAGTGCCCAGGCTGTGCCACACACTGCACCTGAAAGCCAAACCTCACAAGCTTTCTGTCCCGGGAAACAGGGCTGCTGTCCCCCTTTTGGTCAGCCCCGCCCCGCCATTTTAGCAGCCCCCCCAAAACCCGATCCAAATGAGGATTCCTCGCAGGGAAAAGGTGCCAGCACAGAAAGCCCTGACGGGCCACGGACACCCCAGGCTGCGCCACACACTGCACCTGAAAGCCAAACCTCACAAGCTTTCTGTCCCGGGAAACAAGGCTGCTGTCCCCTCTTTGGTCAGCCCCGCCCCGCCATTGCCGGCCACCCGATCCAAACCCAATCCAAATGAGGATTCCTCGCAGGGAAAAGGTGCCAGCACAGAAAGCCCTGCCTGCCCACAGAGTGCCCAGGCTGTGCCACACACTGCACCTGAAAGCCAAACCTCACAAGCTTTCTGTCCCGGGAAACAGGGCTGCTGTCCCCCTTTTGGTCAGCCCCGCCCCGCCATTTTAGCAGCCCCCCCAAAACCCGATCCAAATGAGGATTCCTCGCAGGGAAAAGGTGCCAGCACAGAAAGCCCTGCCGGGCCACGGACACCCCAGGCTGCGCCACACACTGCACCTGAAAGCCAAAACTCACAAGCTTTCTGTCCCGGGAAACAAGGCTGCTGTCCCCCCTTTGGTCAGCCGCGCCCCGCCATTGCCGGCCACCCGATCCAAACCCGATCCAAATGAGGATTCCTCGCAGGGAAAAGGTGCCAGCACAGAAAGCCCTGCCTGCCCACGGACACCCCAGGCTGCGCCACACACTGCACCTGAAAGCCAAACCTCACAAGCTTTCTGTCCCGGGAAACAGGGCTGCTGTCCCCCACCTTGGTCACCCCCGCCCCGCCATTGCCGGCCACCCGATCCAAACCCGATCCAAATGAGGATTTCTCGCAGGGAAAAGGTGCCAGCACAGAAAGCCCTGCCTGCCCACAGAGTGCCCAGGCTGCGCCACACACTGCACCTGAAAGCCAAACCTCACAAGCTTTCTGTCCCGGGAAACAGGGCTGCTGTCCCCCCCCTTGGTCAGCCCCGCCCCGCCATTGCCGGTCACCCGATCCAAACCGGATCGAAATGAGGATTCCTCGCAGGGAAAAGGTGCCAGCACAGAAAGCCCTGCCTGCCCACAGAGTGCCCAGGTTGTGCCACACACTGCACCTGAAAGCCAAACCTCACAAGCTTTCTGTCCCGGGAAACAGGGCTGCTGTCCCCCACCTTGGTCAGCCCCGCCCCGCCATCGCCGGCCACCCGATCCAAACCCGATCCAAATGAGGATTCCTCGCAGGGAAAAGGTGCCACCACAGAAAGCCCTGTCTGCCCACAGTGTGCCCAGGCTGCGACACACTGCACCTAAAAGCCAAACCTCACAAGCTTTCTGTCCCGGGAAACAGGGCTGCTGTCCCCCCTTTGGTCAGCCCCGCCCCGCCATTGCCGGCCACCCGATCCTACCCCGATCCAAATGAGGATTCCTCGCAGGGAAAAGGTGCCAGCACAGAAAGCCCTGCCTGCCCACAGTGTGCCCAGGCTGCGCCACACACTGCACCTGAAAGCCAAACCTCACAAGCTTTCTGTCCCGGGAAACAGGGCTGCTGTCCCCCCTTCGGTCAGCCCCGCCCCGACATTTTAGCAGCCCCCCCAAAACTCGATCCAAATGAGGATTCCTCGCAGGGAAAAGGTGCCAGCACAGAAAGCCCTGCCTGCCCACAGAGTGCCCAGGCTGTGCCACACACTGCACCTGAAAGCCAAACCTCACAAGCTTTCTGTCCCGGGAAACAGGGCTGCTGTCCCCCCTTTGCTCAGCCCCGCCCCGGCATTGACGGCCAACCGATCCAAACCCGATCCAAATGAGGATTCCTCGCAGGGAAAAGGTGCCAGCACAGAAAGCCCTGGCTGCCCACGGACACCCCAGGCTGCGCCACACACTGCACCTGAAAGCCAAATCTCACAAGCTTTCTGTCCCGGGAAACAGGGCTGCTGTCCCCCACCTTGGTCACCCCCGCCCCGCCATTGCCGGCCACCCGATCCAAACCCGATCCAAATGACAATTCCTCGCAGGGAAAAGATGCCAGCACAGAAAGCCCTGCCTGCCCACAGAGTGCCCAGGTTGTGCCACACACTGCACCTGAAAGCCAAACCTCACAAGCTTTCTGTCCCGGGAAACAGGGCTGCTGTCCCCCTTTTGGTCAGCCCCGCCCCGCCATTTTAGCAGCCCCCCCAAAACCCGATCCAAATGAGGATTCCTCGCAGGGAAAAGGTGCCAGCACAGAAAGCCCTGACGGGCCACGGACACCCCAGGCTGCGCCACACACTGCACCTGAAAGCCAAACCTCACAAGCTTTCTGTCCCGGGAAACAAGGCTGCTGTCCCCTCTTTGGTCAGCCCCGCCCCGCCATTGCCGGCCACCCGATCCAAACCCAATCCAAATGAGGATTCCTCGCAGGGAAAAGGTGCCAGCACAGAAAGCCCTGCCTGCCCACAGAGTGCCCAGGCTGTGCCACACACTGCACCTGAAAGCCAAACCTCACAAGCTTTCTGTCCCGGGAAACAGGGCTGCTGTCCCCCCTTTGGTCAGCCCCGCCCCGCCATTTTAGCAGCCCCCCCAAAACCCGATCCAAATGAGAATTCCTCGCAGGGAAAAGGTGCCAGGACAGAAAGCCCTGCCTGCCCACAGAGTGCCCAGGCTGTGCCACACACTGCACCTGAAAGCCAAACCTCACAAGCTTTCTGTCCCGGGAAACAAGGCTGCTGTCCCCCCTTTGGTCGGCCCCGCCCAACACTGCCGGCCACCCGATCCAAACCCGATCCAAATGAGGATTCCTCGCAGGGAAAAGGTGCCAGCAGAGAAAGCTCTGCCTGCCCAGAGAGTGCCCAGGCTGCGCCACACACTGCACCTGAAAGCCAAACCTCACAAGCTTTCTGTCCCGGGAAACAGGGCTGCTGTCCACCCTTTGGTCAGCCCCCGCCCCGCCATTGCCGGCCACCCGATCCTACCCCGATCCAAATGAGGATTCCTCGCAGGGAAAAGGTGCCAGCACAGAAAGCCCTGCCTGCCCACGGACACCCCAGGCTGCGCCACACACTGCACCTGAAAGCCAAACCTCACAAGCTTTCTGTCCCGGGAAACAGGGCTGCTGTCCCCCCTTTGGTCACCCCCGCCCCGCCATTGTGGGCCACCCGATCCAAATGAGGATTCCTCGCAGGGAAAAGGTGCCAGCACAGAAAGCCCTGCCTGCCCACAGTGTGCCCAGGCTGCGCCACACACTGCACCTGAAAGCCAAACCTCACAAGCTTTCTGTCCCGGGAAACAGGGCTGCTGTCCCCCCTTTGCTCAGCCCCGCCCCGGCATTGACGGCCAACCGATCCAAACCCGATCCAAATGAGGATTCCTCGCAGGGAAAAGGTGCCAGCACAGAAAGCCCTGGCTGCCAACAGAGTGCCCAGGCTGTGCCACACACTGCACCTGAAAGCCAAACCTCACAAGCTTTCTGTCCCGGGAAACAGGGCTGCTGTCCCCCACCTTGGTCAGCCCCGCCCACCACTGCCGGCCACCCGATCCAAACCCGATCCAAATGAGGATTCCTCGCAGGGAAAAGGTGACAGCACAGAAAGCCCTGCCTGCCCACAGAGTGCCCAGGCTGTGCCACACACTGCACCTGAAAGCCAAACCTCACAAGCTTTCTGTCCCGGGAAACAGGGCTGCTGTCCCCCCTTTGGTCAGCCCCGCCCCGACATTTTAGCAGCCCCCCCAAAACCCGATCCAAATGAGAATTCCTCGCAGGGAAAAGGTGCGAGCACAGAAAGCCCTGCCTGTTCACGGACACCCCAGGCAGCGCCACACACTGCACCTGAAAGCCAAACCTCACAAGCTTTCTGTCCCGGGAAACAGGGCTGCTATCCCCCACCTTCGTCAGCCCCGCCCCGCGATTGCCGTCCACCCGATCCAAACCCGATCCAAATGAGGATTCCTCGCAGGGAAAAGGTGCCAGCACAGGAAGCCCTGCCTGCCCACAATGTGCCCAGGCTGCGCCACACACTGCACCTGAAAACCAAACCTCACAAGCTTTCTGTCCCGGGAAACAAGGCTGCTGTCCCCCCTTTGGTCAGCCGCGCCCCGCCATTGCCGGCCACCCGATCCAAACCCGATCCAAATGAGGATTCCTCGCAGGGAAAAGGTGCCAGCACAGAAAGCCCTGCCTGTTCACGGACACCCCAGGCTGCGCCACACACTGCACCTGAAAGCCAAACCTCACAAGCTTTCTGTCCCGGGAAACAGGGCTGCTGTCCCCCCTTTGGTCAGCCCCGCCCCACCATTGCCGGCCACCCGATCCAAACCCGATCCAAATGAGGATTCCTCGCAGGGAAAAGGTGCCAGCACAGAAAGCCCTGCCTGCCCACAGAGTGCCCAGGCTGTGCCACACACTGCACCTGAAAGCCAAACCTCACAAGCTTTCTGTCCCGGGAAACAGGGCTGCTGTCCCCCCTTTGGTCAGCCCCGCCCCGCCATTTTAGCAGCCCCCCCAAAACCCGATCCAAATGAGGATTCCTCGCAGGGAAAAGGTGCCAGCACAGAAAGCCCTGCCTGCCCACGGACACCCCAGGCTGCGCCACACACTGCACCTGAAAGCCAAACCTCACAAGCTTTCTGTCCCGGGAAACAGGGCTGCTGCCACCCCCTTGGTCAGCCCCGCCCACCACTGCCGGCACCCGATCCAAACCCGATCCAAATGAGGATTCCTCGCAGGGAAAAGGTGCCAGCACAGAAAGCCCTGCCTGCCCACAGTGTGCCCAGGCTGCGCCACACACTGCACCTGAAAGCCAAACCTCACAAGCTTTCTGTCCCGGGAAACAGGGCTGCTGTCCCCCCCCTTGGTCAGCCCCGCCCCGCCATTGCCGGCCACCCGATCCAAACCCGATCCAAATGAGGATTCCTCGCAGGGAAAAGGTGCCAGCACAGAAAGCCCTGACGGGCCACGGACACCCCAGGCTGCGCCACACACTGCACCTGAAAGCCAAACCTCACAAGCTTTCTGTCCCGGGAAACAGGGCTGCTGTCCCCCCTTTGGTCAGCCCCGCCCACCATTGCCGGCCACCCGATCCAAAACCGATCCAAATGAGGATTCCTCGCAGGGAAAAGGTGCCAGCACAGAAAGCCCTGCCTGCCCACAGAGTGCCCAGGCTGTGCCACACACTGCACCTGAAAGCCAAACCTCACAAGCTTTCTGTCCCGGGAAACAGGGCTGCTGTCCCCCACCTTGGTCACCCCCGCCCCGCGATTGCCGTCCACCCGATCCAAACCCGATCCAAATGAGGATTCCTCGCAGGGAAAAGGTGCCAGCACAGAAAGCCCTGCCTGTTCACGGACACCCCAGGCTGCGCCACACACTGCACCTGAAAGCCAAACCTCACAAGCTTTCTGTCCCGGGAAACAGTGCTGCTGCCCCCCCCTTTGCCAGCCCCGCCCACCACTGCCGGCCACCCGATCCAAACCCGACCCAAATGAGGATTCCTCGCAGGGAAAAGGTGCCAGCACAGAAAGCCCTGCCTGCCCACAGAGTGCCCAGGCTGCGCCACACACTGCACCTGAAAGCCAAACCTCACAAGCTTTCTGTCCCGGGAAACAGGGCTGCTATCCCCCCCCTTCGTCAGCCCCGCCCCGCGATTGCCGTCCACCCGATCCAAACCCGATCCAAATGAGGATTCCTCGCAGGGAAAAGGTGCCAGCACAGGAAGCCCTGCCTGCCCACAATGTGCCCAGGCTGTGCCACACACTGCACCTGAAAGCCAAACCTCACAAGCTTTCTGTCCCGGGAAACAGGGCTGCTGTCCCCCCTTTGGTCAGCCCCGCCCCGCCATTGTGGGCCACCCGATCCAAACCCGATCCAAATGAGAATTCCTCGCAGGGAAAAGGTGCCAGCACAGAAAGCCCTGCCTGTTCACGGACACCCCAGGCTGCGCCACACACTGCACCTGAAAGCCAAACCTCACAAGCTTTCTGTCCCGGGAAACAGGGCTGCTGTCCCCCCTTTGGCCAGCCGCGCCCCGCCATTTTAGCAGCCCCCCCAAAACCCGATCCAAATGAGGATTCCTCGCAGGGAAAAGGTGCCAGCACAGAAAGCCCTGCCTGCCCACGGACACCCCAGGCTGCGCCACACACTGCACCTGAAAGCCAAACCTCACAAGCTTTCTGTCCCGGGAAACAGGGCTGCTATCCCCCCCCTTCGTCAGCCCCGCCCCGCGATTGCCGTCCACCCGATCCAAACCCGATCCAAATGAGGATTCCTCGCAGGGAAAAGGTGCCAGCACAGGAAGCCCTGCCTGCCCACAATGTGCCCAGGCTGCGCCACACACTGCACCTGAAAACCAAACCTCACAAGCTTTCTGTCCCGGGAAACAAGGCTGCTGTCCCCCCTTTGGTCAGCCGCGCCCCGCCATTGCCGGCCACCCGATCCAAACCCGATCCAAATGAGGATTCCTCGCAGGGAAAAGGTGCCAGCACAGAAAGCCCTGCCTGCCCACAGTGTGCCCAGGCTGCGCCACACACTGCACCTGAAAGCCAAACCTCACAAGCTTTCTGTCCCGGGAAACAGGGCTGCTGCCCCCCCCTTTGCCAGCCCCGCCCACCACTGCCGGCCACCCGATCCAAACCCGATCCAAATGAGGATTCCTCGCAGGGAAAAGGTGCCAGCACAGAAAGCCCTGCCTGCCCACAGAGTGCCCAGGCTGCGCCACACACTGCACCTGAAAGCCAAACCTCACAAGCTTTCTGTCCCGGGAAACAGGGCTGCTATCCCCCCCCTTCGTCAGCCCCGCCCCGCGATTGCCGTCCACCCGATCCAAACCCGATCCAAATGAGGATTCCTCGCAGGGAAAAGGTGCCAGCACAGGAAGCCCTGCCTGCCAACAATGTGCCCAGGCTGCGCCACACACTGCACCTGAAAACCAAACCTCACAAGCTTTCTGTCCCGGGAAACAAGGCTGCTGTCCCCCCTTTGGTCAGCCGCGCCCCGCCATTGCCGGCCACCCGATCCAAACCCGATCCAAATGAGGATTCCTCGCAGGGAAAAGGTGCCAGCACAGAAAGCCCTGCCTGTTCACGGACACCCCAGGCTGCGCCACACACTGCACCTGAAAGCCAAACCTCACAAGCTTTCTGTCCCGGGAAACAGGGCTGCTGTCCCCCCTTTGGTCAGCCCCGCCCCACCATTGCCGGCCACCCGATCCAAACCCGATCCAAATGAGGATTCCTCGCAGGGAAAAGGTGCCAGCACAGAAAGCCCTGCCTGCCCACAGAGTGCCCAGGCTGTGCCACACACTGCACCTGAAAGCCAAACCTCACAAGCTTTCTGTCCCGGGAAACAGGGCTGCTGTCCCCCCTTTGGTCAGCCCCGCCCCGCCATTTTAGCAGCCCCCCCAAAACCCGATCCAAATGAGGATTCCTCGCAGGGAAAAGGTGCCAGCACAGAAAGCCCTGCCTGCCCACGGACACCCCAGGCTGCGCCACACACTGCACCTGAAAGCCAAACCTCACAAGCTTTCTGTCCCGGGAAACAGGGCTGCTGCCACCCCCTTGGTCAGCCCCGCCCACCACTGCCGGCCACCCGATCCAAATGAGGATTCCTCGCAGGGAAAAGGTGACAGCACAGAAAGCCCTGCCTGCCCACAGTGTGCCCAGGATGCGCCACACACTGCACCTGAAAGCCAAACCTCACAAGCTTTCTGTCCCGGGAAACAGGGCTGCTGCCCCCCCCTTGGTCAGCCCCGCCCCGCCATTGCCGGCCACCCGATCCAAACCCGATCCAAATGAGGATTCCTCGCAGGGAAAAGGTGCCAGCACAGAAAGCCCTGCCTGCCCACGGACACCCCAGGCTGCGCCACACACTGCACCTGAAAGCTAAACCTCACAAGCTTTCTGTCCCGGGAAACAAGGCTGCTGTCCCCCCTTTGGTCAGCCCCGCCCCGCCCACCACTGCCGGCCACCCGATCCAAACCCCACCCAAATGAGGATTCCTCGCAGGGAAAAGGTGCCAGCACAGAAAGCCCTGCCTGCCCACAGAGTGCCCAGGCTGTGCCACACACTGCACCTGAAAGCCAAACCTCACAAGCTTTCTGTCCCGGGAAACAGGGCTGCTGTCCCCCCTTTGGTCACCCCCGCCCCGCCATTGCCGGCCATCCGATCCAAACCCGATCCAAATGAGGATTCCTCGCAGGGAAAAGGTGCCAGCACAGAAAGCCCTGCCTGCCCACGGACACCCCAGGCTGCGCCACACACTGCACCTGAAAGCCAAACCTCACAAGCTTTCTGTCCCGGGAAACAGGGCTGCTGTCCCCCCTTTGGTCAGCCCCGCCCCGCCATTTTAGCAGCCCCCCCAAAATCCGATCCAAATGAGGATTCCTCGCAGGGAAAAGGTGCCAGCACAGAAAGCCCTGCCTGCCCACGGACACCCCAGGCTGCGCCACACACTGCACCTGAAAGCCAAACCTCCCAAGCTTTCTGTCCCGGGAAACAGGGCTGCTGTCCCCCCTTTGCTCAGCCCCGTCCCGCCATTTTAGCAGCCTCCCCAAAACCCGATCCAAATGAGGATTCCTCGCAGGGAAAAGGTGCCAGCACAGAAAGCCCTGCCTGCCCACAGTGTGCCCAGGCTGCGCCACACACTGCACCTGAAAGCCAAACCTCACAAGCTTTCTGACCCGGGAAACAGGGCTGCTGTCCCCCCTTTGGTCAGCCCCGCCCACCACTGCCGGCCACCCGATCCAAATGAGGATTCCTCGCAGGGAAAAGGTGCCAGCACAGAAAGCCCTGCCTGCCCACAGAGTGTCCAGGCTGTGCCACACACTGCACCTGAAAGCCAAAACTCACAAGCTTTCTGTCCCGGGAAACAGGGCTGCTGTCCCCCACCTTGGTCACCCCCGCCCCGCCATTGCCGGCCACCAGATCCAAACCCGATCCAAATGAGGATTCCTCGCAGGGAAAAGGTGCCAGCACAGAAAGCCCTGCGTGTTCACGGACACCCCAGGCTGCGCCACACACTGCACCTGAAAGCCAAACCTCACAAGCTTTCTGTCCCGGGAAACAGGGCTGCTGCCCACCCCTTGGTCAGCCCCGCCCACCACTGCCGACCACCCGATCCAAACCCGATCCAAATGAGGATTCCTCGCAGGGAAAAGGTGCCAGCACAGAAAGCCCTGCCTGCCCACAGTGTGCCCAGGCTGCGCCACACACTGCACCTGAAAGCCAAACCTCACAAGCTTTCTGTCCCGGGAAACAGGGCTGCTGTCCCCCCTTTGGTCAGCCCCGCCCCGCCATTTTAGCAGCCCCCCCAAAACCCGATCCAAATGAGGATTCCTCGCGGGGAAAAGGTGCCAGCACCGAAAGCCCTGCCTGCCCACAGAGTGCCCAGGCTGTGCCACACACTGCACCTGAAAGCCAAACCTCACAAGCTTTCTGTCCCGGGAAACAGGGCTGCTGTCCACCCTTTGGTCAGCCCCGACCACCACTGCCGGCCACCCGATCCAAACCCGATCCAAATGAGGATTCCTCGCAGGGAAAAAAGTGCCAGCACAGAAAGCCCTGCCTGCCCACAGAGTGCCCAGGCTGTGCCACACACTGCACCTGAAAGCCAAACCTCACAAGCTTTCTGTCCCGGGAAACAGGGCTGCTGTCCCCCCTTTGGTCAGCCCCGCCCCGCCATTTTAGCAGCCCCCCCAAAACCCGATCCAAATGAGGATTCCTCGCAGGGAAAAGGTGCCAGCACAGAAAGCCCTGCCTGCCCACGGACACCCCAGGCTGCGCCACACACTGCACCTGAAAGCCAAACCTCACAAGCTTTCTGTCCCGGGAAACAAGGCTGCTGTCCCCCCTTTGGTCAGCCCCGCCCCGCCCACCACTGCCGGCCACCCGATCCAAACCCCACCCAAATGAGGATTCCTCGCAGGGAAAAGGTGCCAGCACAGAAAGCCCTGCCTGCCCACAGAGTGCCCAGGCTGTGCCACACACTGCACCTGAAAGCCAAACCTCACAAGCTTTCTGTCCCGGGAAACAGGGCTGCTGTCCCCCCTTTGGTCAGCCCCGCCCACCACTGCCGGCCACCCGATCCAAATGAGGATTCCTCGCAGGGAAAAGGTGCCAGCACAGAAAGCCCTGCCTGCCCACAGTGTGCCCAGGCTGCGCCACACACTGCACCTGAAAGCCAAACCTCACAAGTTTTCTGTCCCGGGAAACAGGGCTGCTGTAACCCCTTTGGTCAGCCCCGCCCCGCCATTTTAGCAGCCCCCAAAAACCCGATCCAAATGAGGATTCCTCGCAGGGAAAAGGTGCCAGCACATAGAGCCCTGCCTGCCCACAGAGTGCCCAGGCTGAGCTACACAATGCACCTGAAAGCCAAACCTCACAAGCTTTCTGTCCCGGGAAACAGGGCTGCTGTCCCCCCTTTGGTCAGCCCCGCCCACCACTGCCGGCCACCCGATCCAAACCCGATCCAAATGAGGATTCCTCGCAGGGAAAAGGTGCCAGCACAGAAAGCCCTGCCTGCCCTCAGAGTGCCCAGGCAGTGCCACACAGTGCACCTGAAAGCCAACCTCACAAGCTTTCTGTCCCGGGAAACACGGCTGCTGTCCCCCCTTTGGTCCGCCCCGCCCCGCCATTTTAGCAGCCCCCCCAAAACCCGATCCAAATGAGGATTCCTCGCAGGGAAAAGGTGCCAGCACAGAAAGCCCTGCCTGCCCACCTTATACCAAAAGTGGGCCATTAGCTGAACTTGAGAGACACACGGCAAAGCTTTTCTTTCCACTATTGAACTGCACCCCGTCTATTGATGAAGTGCTCCACTTAAACTCTCAGTCCTATTCCAGAAAAACCATTAGCCGCAGACCTACCTCATAGGCCACCAAAGACAGCTGGGAAGGAGAGTGGTTCTTCTCTTTTACTCCCTCTGCCTGGACGACCTGCTGCTCCAAGTGCCCTGCCTTACTAACATGGCACACTCCTCTTTGCCTGCTCAAATTTCTATCACCCAGAAACCACCTGGACTCCACCCCCCGCTCAGCTGATTATGCCTCTCAAGGCAGCCGGGCTGATCTCGGAGCAGTTTCTCCCCGCAGTTTATATCCCCCACAAACGCCCTCAGCTGCATTCAATGAGGAGATGATTAGAGCTTGCAGTGCAGCTCCGTTCACCTGGGCTGAACTGAAAGGAGCTCCTCCAT
Organism: Pseudopipra pipra; assembly: GCF_036250125.1. Classification (NCBI taxonomy): domain Eukaryota; kingdom Metazoa; phylum Chordata; class Aves; order Passeriformes; family Pipridae; genus Pseudopipra; species Pseudopipra pipra. The sequence goes on along the minus strand of NW_026990713.1, from coordinate 33,311 downwards.
GAAGTAAAAATCTCCGAGGAAGAACCTCAACTCGTCTCCTGGTTACCTCACAAGGTCCTTAGGTGCAGATGAGCTGATGTGGCTTGCTCGAATACCAGGAAACAGACCACTTACTCCCCACAGAGTGCCCAGGCTGCGCCACACACTGCACCTGAAAGCCAAACCTCACAAGCTTTCTGTCCCGGGAAACAGGGCTGCTGTCCCCCCCTTTGGTCAGCCCCGCCCCGCCATTGCCGGCCACCCGATCCAAACCCGATCCAAATGAGGATTCTCCGCAGGGAAAAGGTGCCAGCACAGAAAGCCCTGGCTGCCCACGGAGCGCCCAGGCTGTGCAACACACTGCACCTGAAATCAAAACCTCTCAGGTTTTCTGTCCCGGGAAACAGGGCTGCTGTCCCCCCTTTGGTCAGCCCCGCCCCGTCATTTTAGTAGCCCCCCCAAAACCCGATCCAAATGAGGATTCCTCGCAGGGAAAAGGTGCCAGCACAGGAAGCCCTGCCTGCCCACGGACACCCCAGGCTGCGCCACACACTGCACCTGAAAGCCAAAGCTCACAGGCTTTCTGTCCTGGGGCACAGGGCTGCTGTCCCAATGTTTCTTGCAAATCCCACCTTCCTGCCTTTGCCAAGTTAGGCAATATCAGCCTTTCCTTGGCTATGAGAAGTTTCCTTTATTTTTAAAAAAGCAGAATAATTCCAAGGACCGTCTGCTAAGCAGAAGCAGGGGGGTGACAGAAGGCAGTGGGGTGTAAGCCCTGCTGGTCCTCCAGCTTTTCCCTTTGCCTCTTCCTGACCTGGTTGCTGTTTGTCCTGCCAGGCCAGGGATCCTGAATCCCTCCAAGGGTCCTGGAATTGATGAACTAGAGGTGTAACGGAGGCTGGGCTTTACCCCAATTAAAGAGGAGGTGCTGAACCAGCCCAGCATACGGAACCTCTGCCCTCATAGAGCAACTGGGAACAACTAAGGGGTTTTACAGAAATGCCAGTAGGATAAAGGGTTTGGATGAGCTTTCCCAGCAGCCAGTGCCCTGCTGTGTCTGCCCACAGATCCGTTTTCTGTCTGTATTTCCTGCAGCCGACTCCAAGCAGAATGGGATGGTGTCTTAAAAGCTGGTGGGGTGGGAAAGGGGAAGATCTGTGTTAATTTACAATTCCACAAGATTATCCTTTCAGTCTGTTTTACTTTTGGAGTGTGAAGGACAAGGGGAAGTGGGGTGCAGTGGGGAACCAGTGGAATCTACCAGGCAACCAAAACTAAGCTGGACAATGCTTTTCTCTTTTTCCTTCTTTTCTTTTCCCCGTTCCTACAGAAACTATGTGAAGGATAATTTTAATGTGTGGGAGACGATAAGAGAGAGAGCAGTGGGAATGTTCTAAGAGCTTTTACACGTTTCTTTCACAGTCTGACTGCCCCTATTCAGAAAAAGTCCCAAGTATTAAAATACCAATGGACATCATGGAGCAGGAACCTTTCCTAAGTGATAGCAAACCTGCTGACAGTGAGTAGAACTAACCTCTCACATGCCTGCTTGACTCTGACTTGCACTACAAATATATATCTATATATTTAGAGTGATTTTTTTTTAATTTTTTAATCTTTCCTTTTACTTGAGAAGTACTTTTTCTTGTTCTATTCTTTTTCCTCTCTTTTTTAATTTCCAGGCCTCTGCTTTATGACAGATTTTGCTTTTGTGAGCTTTTTGTTTTGTTTTGGTTTTTTTTTCCTTTGCTGGTTACAAAATCAATGTTGTTCCTTCTGCTGCCTCCAGCTTAAGTGCTTTTCTCCCCTCCCCTCCCCTCCCCCTTGGTGTTAACCTGCTGATGGTGGGATTTATTTTTTTCCTCTGAGTCTGGTGTTCTGGATTTGCAGCGCTGTCCTGTCACTGTTTGTTTCCTTAGGTGCCAAGCAGTTGCAAAAAAAATCAGCACTTAACAGAGTAATTAATTATTTGTGTCATTAAGCTGCCCAGGCAGGGATCAGTTGGTCATTAACTTATTTCCCTTCTTAGATGATTTGCTTTTGTGCTCTTCTCTTGGTTTTAATTTCTCATGTTAATATCCATAAATGCTGATTGTAATCTTTATTTTCAGTCATTCCCACTTTACATTTTCCTCTTTTAAGTGAGGAATCACAGCTGACCTTGGCTTTTTTGCCTTTGAGCTGACTTTTTAATATACTAAGGGTGTCCTATACTGTTTTGTTGTGAGTTGGGAGGGGAGAAATACAAATCAGAGCAATAAATTAGTGCTGCTGCCAGACTGGTAATTCCTGGGAGTAGGACCTAAACCCCTAGGTGATAAATCCTTAAATTATCCTTCGGGTTTAAGAGCTGGGACCCAAGTCCCTTTCCTTTTGGTGGCATAGAGAGGCCTTGGGCAACACGGAGCATTGCTCTGTGGGTTTTAGATACAGAAGTATCTAAAAGTTCTACCTCTTATTTCTAGATGCCAGGCTTTCTGTAAAAAATGTATTGTACCATATATAATGTGATTTTTACAAAAAACCAAACCCACCACACCACAATCTCCAGGACGTGGCACAGGGCTGGATCGGTTCCATTAACACCTTCTGCTCCGAAGCATCTGGCTGCTTTAGGGTTATGTTGGTTTTATGGGTTTTATTTTTTATGAGTAATCTTTGCTGTGAAGGAGACGGGATGTGATCCGCATCCTCCTGCATCCCACACCATCATCTGTGGAATTTACCCGAAATCTTGGCTACTCAGCTTCTCGGCCCCAGACCCGGCAATGCAGCAGGACCAAGCAGAAAACGTTTCAAATATTATTAAAGTGATTTTTTTTCCCAGTAATATAAACCATGAAATTCCTTATAACATTATAGTATTTTACAGTTTTATGAAGCTTTCTATTGTGACTTTTATGGAATCAAAAGATGAAATGATGAGATACTTTAGCATTTATATTTTTCAAAATGAAATGTATACTGAAAATAAAGTAGCTTTATGCATTTATGGGAGAGTTCATGTCCATTTTCGCTCCTTATGTGTCGAGTCTTGTCTGACCGAATTGAGATCTGAGGATCACTGTGGTGGTATGGGGGAGTGGCTGGCAATTTGGAAGCAGGCGTCATTGGTTCGCCTGGATTGCCAAGGAGCAGCACGGAGATGAGCCCACTGGTGCCAGGGGTGCCACCTCCTTCAGGAAGCAGGCGGTGGGTGCAGGGGAGATGCAGCAGGTGGAGACCATGGAGAGGAAGGTCCTGGTGGAGACCATGGAGAGGAAGGTCCTGGTGGAGCCCAGGAGCACAGGCAGAGGCGCCTGGCTGTAGCTGCTGCCGTACTCGTCCAGATACCTGCGGCAGGGGCGGGACGAGGAGACCCGGCACCCCGGGATCGGGAGCAGGAGCTGCGGGATTTAGGGGCGTTGGGGCTGCCCGGGGATGGGAGCCCTCTCCGGCTACCGGGAACGGCGAGTCCGCACTGCAGGACTTGACCGACAGGGCCGAGGACTGCGGGAGGGACAAGTGGTTATGGCCACCCACGACACACTCTCTCACCCCAGCCGTGGTTTGGGGTACATCCCCCGCTTTTGGGTCGCGCCCCGGGGCTGCAGTCCCGGCCGTGCCCACCGGGGTCACCGCTCTCCCGTGCCAAGGCACAGCCCCGGCTCCCCCGGCCCGAGCGGGACCGTGTCCCGTTCCCTGGGGGTTCCCAGCCCCAATCCCACCTCGGGGGGAGAGGCGGCACCGGCCAGGACCCGCAGCGGGCACGGGCGGGGCCCGGGAACGAGCCCCGGGAACAAACCCCCGAGCACGGACCCCCGGGAACGAGCCCCTGGACTTAAGAGTAAGGGGTTTGAAATCCTCAAAAGCTCAGTGATGACAGAACAGTGTCACTGCCTTTATCAGCTCATCTCTAAATTCAACATGGCACGAGAAGCTGTGCAGAAATACCCATCTCAACAAAGATCTCCCAGAGCAGTTCGAATCCAAGGGTGCTTCACTTCAGCTGTGCACAAGCACCACTCCTGCTCACCTCCGTGCTGTGTTTGACAGATTCTGCCATAACATTCCTTTGGGGAACCTGCTGGTTCCTGCTCACGAGGAGGCTGATACACCAGACTTACTGCCTGAGGTACAAAACACTCTCCAGAGTAATCACCCCAACAACTGTATCAGATAGAAACACATCCTTAGAAATAACAATTGCAATGCCAGGGTTTCATGTTTTAAACATTCTGTCTCTCCCTCCAGAGTTCTCCTGGGAATGTAGGGATGGTGTTTAAGAGCAGCATAAGGAAAACTGACAGTCACTGTTCCACACTTTCCAGGATAGCAACACTGCCAAACTGAGCTTGTAACATAGACCCTCTCAGGATAGTTTGTAGATCTCATTAAATGCTAATTCTTCATGAGAAGAATCAGGACAGGGAGGCTGATTTAACACCTAGAGGGATTCGTGGGCTACAATGAGGACACTGACCACAAGCCTGGTGCTCCTGAAAAGAGCAGGTATTGACCTGACAAGTGCCTCAGATCGATCTGTGACAAGAAGTGGGAGGTGGAGTTGGTACCAGAGTCGCTGTCCCTTCACACACAGTTAGTCAGTGGCCTGCAGAAAAGAAGGGGGTTCCTGCCTGCTGCTCTGCCCTGTCACTGCCCCGTTCCCTGGGAAAGTGCAGCTCTTGTCACTGCAGTGTAAAGGTGGGGAAAAGGCAGCGAGAGAAAGGCAGCCCAGCTTGGGGGGTGACCCTCCCTTCCTTCAGCTGCTGGGAAACGTGGCCGGGGGTCCCTCAGAGGCACTCCAGCTGAGGAGCTGCACCACTGCCAGAGGGACTTGGCAGTAACGGGGCAAGGGCAGCTCCTAAAATGCCCAGCTGGAGGAACGAGCCGCCCAGGCCTCCGCACCAAGCCCTGTGCAGGGCACTTGGGCTGCTGGGGAATGGCCCAGCAGGGAGGTTCTGCTCCTGCCAGCCCAGCTGTTGCTGCCAACCGCATAGGAGGGGAGGTATTTTGTCAGGACAGTCGCTCATGGAACGGGTTGCCTGGGGAGGTTGTGGTATCCCCATCCGTGGAATGTTTCAAACCATGACTGGATCCCTCCCTGAGCAGCCCGGTGCGATCCCATTGGTGACTGTGGCCTGAGCAGGAGGTCAGACTTAGAGACCTTGAACTGTCTCTTGTGACCCAGATTCCTCTACAGTCCTGCAGCAGTTCTGGCTTCTTACAGTCCATGAGACCTGTTGGTTCCACAGTCTGCAGAGAAGCTCCTTTGCCCAGCAGGCAGTCCTGGAATGCCCAGCCATCCATGGCAGAGATTCCCAGAGCTGCCACGTGCCCCAGCTGTCCCTGAGCCCCAGCTTTGGCCTCAGCACTGAAACGCTGCCAGGACCTGTCCCTGCTGTGCAGGTCCGTGGGGCTGCAGGACACGGTGTCACACAGCACACACGGCCACTGGGTCCTGCCAGCTCCTCCAGCCTGTGCTTCCTGATTGCCGGGGATTTTAGGGGCCACCTGTCTCCAGGGATGGGCAGGGAAACAGAGATTTCCTGTGACAGGGAGCAAGATTTCCTGTGACAGGGCCTTGCCAAGGCAAGCAAATCGCCTGGGCTTCAGGTGCCCGTGTGCAATTCCATCTCCAGGCTGTCTCCCCCAGCAGCAGGTTCCTGTCCCCAGTTCCCGATCTCCCTCAGCTGAGCGGGCGGGGGGGGCCGCAGGGCCAGGCGGGCTGGGATTGGGCGGCGGCGCTCGAGCGCTGATTGGGCAGCGCTGGCGGCCCGCGGTATAAAGGGCCGGCGGGGCGGGTGCGGTCGGTTGTGTGTGAGGGCTGAGGGTGGTGCCCCGCTGCTGCCCGGGCTGCGGAGGGGAGAGCGCCTTGGCCGCTGGGTTATGGACCGGGGGAGCCGGGGGGCGTTTAGGGGCGCCTTGTGCTGGGCAGCGGGGGCCGGGTAAGCCCCTTCCCTGCCGGGTGACCCCGGGGGAGCCGTGGCAGGGCTGCGGGGCTGGTTGTCTGAAAAAGGTGGAAGCTCTGTTGGCCTCTGTTGACACCTGCACCAAAGGAGATGCAAATTTTCCCCCTCTTGGTTGCAGGCTTCACAAAGCTTCACAAGCTTCCTTTCCCAGGAAAGGAAGTTTTAGATTCCAACTCACCTTTATGCTAAAGGTTTCCTTGTTCTCTCAGCAGGATGTCGAGTGCCACCGTGTCCCTGAGGTTCCCCTTTCTGCTGTTGGGAGAGCACAAGGTGGATGGAGAGGATCCCCAGCCATCTGCAGGCAAAAGGGACTCGCACAACTGCAGTTTTCCTACAGCCCTCATGAGGGGGACTTTGAGGGTACCATGGGTAATGTGCCAGCTCTCCTGCTGGAGTTTTCATCTTCTGCTATATTTGAACATAAAGAGTAAAACAAAAGTCAGGTGTGTTCTGGAGTATGTTACACTCGTGCAAAGCTCCTTCCCTCTGTTTATTTTCTGTTCTGGAAAGCACAGTCTGGGGTTCCTGGGCACTCCCTATTAAATGATTCCATGAAAATAATTTTGTACTGAAAGGAGAAAGGAGCTGTCTGTGGGAGGTCAGATGTCCCTGAAAAACCTTGATGTTTTTTCACTCAGTAAGCTCTTAAAATATCTCAAAGTGGGTAGGAATGCCTGGCTTCTAAAACTCACCAGCTGAGTCTTAGAGGCTTCTTTGAAGAGCTGAGTTCAGGCAGCAGAATTGCCCCCCCAGGAGGGACTCTGTGCCTGCTCTCCCGTGGCTCCAAGGGATCTCTGGCCCTTCACGCCGGCACCGAGATTTTCTCGGGAAGGGCCTCAGATCCCCGGACCAGTCTGGGACACAGGCAAGATCCCCCTGCATTTTAGGACCAAATTGGGCCCCCCTGGAGGGACAGTGCTGTTGGTACCCCCCGGGTTGGGGCACCCCGAGGACTCCAGCGCGCACCGAAAGGATTATTCGGGGAGATCCTCGGGGTGCCCGGCCCTGGGGAGCTCAAAGCAAGGTCCCTGCCATGGATTCAGGCATTGCTGAGAGTATCCCAGGGGTAGCTGTCCCTGCTAGACATGGAGCTCTCTAATGGACTGTAATTGTGTTCTAAAAGTGGTGCTCCAAGTGCCAAAGCAGTGTGGGATTGGGATTAAGAAATGAGCAGTGATGGTCCAATTGGCTGTTTTCTCTTGAATGTAATGGTAAGAGCTGCAGGAGTGCCAGGTGTGTGTTCCAGTCCCCAGCATTTGGTTTGCACATGTCCTGGTCAGACACAGGTCCAACTTCTCCAGTCCTTAACACAACAAAGAGGGAATGAAGGACTGGCAGTGTTAAGGTGATTGGTGTGACAGGGGTTAAACTGGGAAAACATTAGGGAATTCCTCGGTTGGTCTATTTGCCAGACTCACCCAAACCTGTGTTAGGAAGAGATGGACTGGAAAAGTTGAGGAAGCAATGAAATGGAAAACTGGGGATAATGAAACTGTAATTGCTGCAACTAAATGTGTCCAAGCAGCAGCTCTTGTTGTGCAGGGAATAACTCCTGTCAGCAGCAAGGTCCCGACTGAAGTGGCAGCTGCAGTTGTTCCTGTGGTGTGGGCCAGTGGAACTGCAGGAGAGTGGGAGAGGGCAGAACCTGTGGGTATTACCCCTGATGTGGGATCTATATGGGTAAGGCAAACCCAGTATTCTTTAAAATCAGAATGCCAGCTTGGATTGGTTGCAGTAACAGCTAAATTGGCTCATCCTGGTTTGCTTGTAGGACGTGAATGCAAGAACCTGCCAAGTAAACCAGTGGCCAAGATGATTGATCAGTGCAGGACCTGAGAGAACCCCTGTAAGTGACAACCTCGAGCAGTTTCCAGTACTGGATTGAAAAGATGGCCTTTGCTGCATCTGCTTGAGCAAGGAAAGCCAAGAAACCTTTGCTTTGGAAGGAGAAAATCCAGAAAGCGGGAAGGAAGAAAAGAAGCTCCCTGACTCCTCCTGAGCCCCAGACAGCCCATGAACTGCCTTGCTGGGAATGGTAGGATGGGGTGGACTCTGGATTGCTCCCTCTGGATGTGTGGTAAGACTGTTCTGCCAACTTTTCCGACAGCCTGTGAGCATTTGCTGCCTTGGTTAGATGGTGCAAGAGCAGCCTTTAAGCAGCTGAAGCATTCCCTGAGGAGAGCTCTGGGTCTGCCAGATGTCTCAGAACTGTTGGAATCATCTTTGGTGGGGAGGGCAAACAAAGGCCAAGGTGTGCAGTGACCCCCCTGAGAAGGGACTTTGAGTTAATGGCATCCCTGCAAGTGAACTGTGTGGGCTGTTCCCCCTGTAGGGCAGGTGATAGTCCCAGCTACAGTGATGGGAAAAATAGTTAAAAGAGAGCCCCAAAAGCTGGAAATCCTCTTGGAGGCTCTTGGCAAACAGAGTTTTCTGAGTTCCCCCTGAAAGAAGAACAGTGATAGTTTTGAGTGGTGGTAGATCCTTTGAATAGATAGCCTTGAGTGTGTCCTTGTTGCACCAGTAGGCCTTGTCCAACTCCCCATCTTCCAGGAGATACACATATTAAAGTTTAAAATGATCCTTTTCCTAATCCTTTGTTGTCTTGAGGCTCTCCCCTGCAGGAACTCCAGGAACTCCTGGTGCCACCTGGGCCGATGGATTGGACGCCCCAGCCCCTCCGTTCCTGCCCAGCCCCTGGGTCCGTGTCCAGTGGTGGCACTGCCAGCCCTGCAGGTGAAGTGGGAAGGGCCTTTCCAGGTCTTGTGGGTCACATTGATAGAAGCTAAATTTGCAGAAAAAGGACCTGGGGTCTGTTATTCTTGAGTTCAGAAAGCTCCTTTTGGTTGGTGAGCAGGACAAAGTGGATCCTTCAGAGTTCCCATCTGTGTTTGTGTCTCAGCCTGTGTTAGGATTCAGGGCTGTAGCTGTTGTTGTCACTGAGGAGTCAAACTATGCTTTAAATAATGAGACACTGGCCTGATGGCCAAGTGTGAGGAAAAAAGGGGGAATGATATCTGAGTGTTGAGATGTAACAAGATCTGATCCTTTTTGCAGTGGGATGTAGCCTGGAAACTGCAGAGAGCTGAGCCAAGGGATTGAAAGGGACCAAGCAAGGGAGGTGAAGAAAGAAGGAAGAAGGGAAGTGAGGCAGCAGCCAAGCAGCAGCAAGTTGCTGTGTAAGCAGGTGAGTTGTGTTGAGGTTCCTAAGGCAGGCACTGAGGACTTTGAGGGCTCCAGACAGAGCAGACCTGGGAAGGCCCTCGGTGACGCCCCTCTGAGACCTTCGAAGTGTAGGCGTGTATGGTAATGAGTGTTGGAAAATGTCCTGACTGTGGAACAGGAATGCAGGGAAGGAAAATGAATCCTCCTGTAATGCTGACCCCTCCCATCATCTGCAGTGGAGATAGCTCTGTGTGCCCTTTGGGAACTGATTGCCAGGACAACTGGTGGGCTGGAATGATTCAAGAGCATAGGAATACAAGATTGCCTGGCTTCTGAAACTCACCAGTTGTGTCTCAGAGGTTCTTGTAAGAAATTTTAGACAATACCTGAACTTCTAGTGTGTACTTCTGAGTTCAGTTGGAAAGAGATTGTCCAGGGAACAAGTATCTTTCTCATTCCAAGAAGTTGCACTTGATGAACTTCCCATCTGAGCTGATGCCCTTGGCAGGAGAAGTGCTCAGCAAGGAGGCTCTTTGCTCCTAGGCAGGAAGAAAGGCCAGTGCCCTTCCTCCCCAAGGCCCAGCCCAGCAGGGCTGGCAGGAGCTGCTGGTGTGGCTGCTCTTTGGGTTCTCAGCTGTGGCTGTGGGGTGGTGACATCGTGTTCCTGCCTGTGCTCCAGGGCAGCCAAAAGCCCCAGCCCAGCCCCTGGGCCTTTCTGGGAGCCTGAGCTATTGTAGTACTGGGGATGGGGGTTTGGGTTTTTGTTTCCCTAAAAGTAGAACCATTGGGGGGGATCTCTTATCTCACAGTTGTTGTTGTTTTGATATCTTAATTAATTACAACTTGAGAAGAAAACCTTGTGTAACTTAGGAACTGACTTGCACTGGTTACACTGAAAGTGCCAAGGAGTTGTAGTGTCCACTGGATTGTTTGTATTGAAGCAGTTTGGTGTTTACAGAGGGATAATAACTCCTGTCAGCAGCAAGGTCCTGACTGAAGTGGCAGCTGCAGTTGTTCCTGTGGTGTGGGCCAGTGGAATTCCAAGAAATGGACAAGGACAGAAGCTGTAAGAATTACCCCTAAGCCAGAGTCTCTCCTGGTAAGGCAAACCCAGTATCCTTTAAAATTAGGAAGCCAAACTGGATTGGTTGCAGTAACAGTTAAATTTGCTGATCATGGTTTGATAGTAGAATGTGAATGGAAGGACCTGTAAAGAAAGGAAAAGGGAAAGATGATGGATTGCTGGGAGCAGGGGCTGGCAGACAGTGGGATGGATGTTTGGTTGTGTTTGGGAATGAGCAGCTTGACCTGCCCAGGGTTGTCTGTGCTGGGGGTGGGTTTGGGTCCTGTGTGGCCACAGGTCTGTGCAGCAGCTGGAGCCTGGGCAGGTCTGGGGGCTGTGGTGTGCCAGGCTGCTGAGTTTGTTTTGCCTGTTTCCTTGGAGTGTCCCAGTGTCCCTGCTTGGCTGTTTGTTGCCCTGCAGGCAGAAGAGCCCAGGCCTGAGCTGGCTGAGTGTTGGTGTGAGCCAGAGTGGGTGTCCCTGCCCTGGGGCCAGTCCCCAGAGCTGCCTTTGGCATCCCCTGCTGAAGGGTGGGAGCTGCCCAGAGCCAGCAGCATCCAGCTGGAGGATGCAGGAGGATGCAGCTCTGCTTTGCTGGGAGGTAAGAGGTGGGGTGCAGGAGCTGGCAGGGGTGTTTTGCAGGCAGAGGGAGGGCAGGAGCAGGAGAATTGCAGGTGCAGCAGCTGGGTCAGTGCTGGATGGAGTCGGGGCTGGGAAAGGGCCCTGAGTGGCAGGGCAGGGGAGAGCCCAGGGTGGCCCTGGGAGCCCTGGGGCTGTGAACAAGTGCAGTGGGCAAAGGAATGGGCACTGGAGAGCTGGGCAAACAGCTGGAGGAGTTGCAAGGGGAACCAGGAGACTGGAATGCAGGAGCAGCAGCTCCCTGTGTGTGTGTGTAGAACCAGGTGTACTGCAGCCCTGAGTGAGGTGGGAAATGAACCTCAGGAGGCTGGGAACAAGTCCCACACACTGGTTAAAGTGGGATGGAGTCTTGCCAAGTGTCTGAAAAGCTTTTCTTCAGTGTTGCTTTATCAGTTGAAAACTGAAGTGATTGTCGAGGTGTTGGCAGTTGTTTTCCTGTGTCTTTGGTGAGGTGTTGACTCAGTACCTTTCTTGGAGCTGCTGTTGGATGAAGAGGTGCCCCCAATTGACCTGTAAGGTCCTTGTTTTTCTTCCCTGCTTCTCCCAGCTTGTCCAGGAGATGGAATTCCAGTGCTACAGTCTGGGTGGGTCATGGTGCTCCCAAAAGGAGCCTTTGTGCCTTCAGGACAAGTTTTGGTGCCACTGGAGCTGCTGGGAGAAGCATAGGGTTGGCAGTGAGAGGCCTGGAATGATGTTGTTGTGTTACAGAAGAAATGAGCAGTGATGGTACAATTCACTATTTTCTCTTGAATGTAATGGTAAGAGCTGCAGGAGTGCCAGGTGTGTGTTCCAGTCCCCAGCATTTGGTTTGCACTTGTCCTGGTCAGACACAGGTCCAACTTCCTCAGTCCTTAACCCAGTAGAGGGAGAATTAAGGACTGGCAGTGTTAAGGTGATTGGTGTGACAGGGGTTAAACTGGGAAAACATTGGGGAATTCCTGAGTTTGTCTGTTTGCCAAACTCACCCAAACCTGTGCTAGGAAGAGATTGAGTGGAAAAGTTGAGGCAGAAATGAAATGGAAAACTGGGGATATTGAAACTGTAATTGCTGAAACTAAATGTGTCCAAGCAGCAGCTCTTGTTGTGCAGGGAATAACTCCTGTCAGCAGCAAGGTCCCGACTGAAGTGGCAGCTGCAGTTGTTCCTGTGGTGTGGGCCAGTGGAATTGCAGGAGAGTGGAAGAGGGCAGAACCTGTAGGTATTACTCCTAATGTGGGATCTATATGGGTAAGGCAAACCCAGTATCCTTTAAAATCAGAATGCCAGACTGGATTGGTTGCAGTAACAGCTAAATTTGCTCATCCTGGTTTGTTTGTAGGATGTGAATGCAAGAACCTGCCAAGAAACCAATGGCCAGGATGATTGATTAGTGCAGGACCTGAGAAAACCACCTTAAATGACAACCTCGAGCAGTTTCCAGTATTGGATTGCAAAGATGGCCTTTGCTGCATCTGCTTGAGCAAGGAAAGCCAAGAAGCCTTTGCTTTTGAAGGAGAAAAACCTGAAAAGCAGGAAGGAAGAAAAGAAGCCCCCTGACTCCTCCCTGAGCCCCAGACAGCCCATGAACTGCCTTGCTGGGAATGGTGGGACAGGCTGGACTCTGGATTGCTCTCTCTGGATGTGTGGTAAGACTTTTATACCAGCTTTTAAGAACAGCCTGTAAGCATTTGCTGCCTTGGCTAGATGGTGCAAGGGCAGCCTTTAAGCAGCTGAAGCATTCCCTGAGGAGAGCTCTGGGTCTGCCAGATGTCTCAGAACTGTTGGAAGCATCTTTGGTGGGGAGGGCAAACAAAGGCCAAGGTGTGCCGTGACCCCCCTGAGAAGGGACTTTGAGTTAATGGCATCCCTGCAAGTGAACTTTGTGGGCTGTTCCCCCTGTAGAGCAGGTGATAGTCCCAGCTACAGTGATGGGAAAAATGGTTAAAAGAGAGCCCAAAAAGCTGGAAATCCTCCAGGAGGCTCTTGGCAAACAGAGTTTTCTGAGTTTGCCCTGACAGAAGGACAGTGATAGCTTTTGAGTGCTGGTAGATCCTTTGAATAGATAGCCTTGAGTGTGTCCTTGTTGCACCAGTAGGCCTTGTCCAACTCCCCATCTTCCAGGAGATACACATATTAAAGTTTAAAATGATCCTGTTCCTAATCCTTTGTTGTCTTGAGGCTCTCCCCTGCAGGAACTCCAGGAACTCCTGGTGCCACCTGGGCCGATGGATTGGACGCCCCAGCCCCTCCGTTCCTGCCCAGCCACTGGGTCCGTGTCCAGTGGTGGCACTGCCAGCCCTGCAGGTGAAGTGGGAAGGGCCTTTCCAGGTCTTGTGGGTCACATTTATAGCAGCTGAAGTTGCAGAAAAAGGACCTGGGGTCTGTTATTCTTGAGTTCGGAAAGCTCCTTTTGATTGGTGAGCAGAACAAAGTGGATCCTTAGGGTAAAGTGGGAATGATATGTGCATGTTGAGATGTAACAAGAGCTGATCCTTTTTGCAGTGGGATGTAGCCTGGAAACTGCAGAGAGCTGAGCCAAGGGATTTAAAGGGAGCAAGCAAGGGAGGTGAAGAAAGAAGGAAGAAGGGAAGTGAGGCAGCAGGCAAGCAGCACCAAGTTGCTGTGTCAGCAGGTGAGTTGTGTTGAGGTTCCTAAGGCAGGCACTGAGGACTTTGAGGGCTCCAGACAGAGCAGACCTGGGAAGGCCCTCAGTGAAGCCCCTTGGAAACCTTCTAAGGGTAGGTGTGTGTGGTAATAAGTGTTGGAAAATGTCCTGACTGTGGAACAGGAATGCAGGGAAGGAAAATGAACCCTCCTGTAATGCTGATCCCTCCCATCAGCTGCAGTAGAGATAGCTGTGTGTGCCCTTTGGGAGCTGATTGCCAGGACCCCCGTGGGGCTGGGATCATGGCAGGGTGTTGTAAGCAAGGAATGCCTGGCTTCTAAAACTCACCAGCTGAGTCTCAGAGGCTTCTTTGAAGAGCTGAATTCAGGCAGGAAAATTGGCCCCCCAGGAGGGACTCTGCCTGCTCTCCCGTGGCTCCAAGGGATCTCTGGCCCTTCACGCCGGCACCGAGATTTTCTCGGGAAGGGCCTCAGATCCCCGGACCAGTCTGGGACACAGGCAAGATCCCCCTGCCTTTAGAAATGAGGCCTTCTTGTGGCTTCCCCCCTGTACCCGTTGGGGGGTTCCAAAGAAGGCCTCTTGAAATGCCTTTTGGGCTGTCCATGGCAAGCTTGAGACCAAATTGGCCCCCTGGAGGGACAGTGCTGTTGGTGCCCCCCGGGTTGGGGCACCCCGAGGACTCCAGCGCGCACCGAAAGGATTATTCGGGGAGATCCTCGGGGTGCCCGGCCCTGGGGAGCTCAAAGCAAGGTCCCTGCCATGGATTCAGGCATTGCTGAGAGTATCCCAGGGGTAGCTGTCCCTGCTAGACATGGAGCTCTCTAATGGACTGTAATTGGGTTCTAAAAGTGGTGCTCGAAGTGCCAAAGCAGTGTGGGATTGGGATTAAGAAATGAGCAGTGATGGTCCAATTGGCTGTTTTCTCTTGAATGTAATGGTAAGAGCTGCAGGAGTGCCAGGTGTGTGTTCCAGTCCCCAGCATTTGGTTTGCACTTGTCCTGGTCAGACACAGGTCCAACTTCCTCAGGCCTTAACATAATAGAGGGAGAATGAAGGACTGGCAGTGTTAAGGTGATTGGTGTGACAGGGGTTAAACTGGGAAAACATTGGGGAATTCCTGAGTTTGTCTGTTTGCCAAACTCACCCAAACCTCTGCTAGGAAGAGATGGACTGGAAAAGTTGAGGCAGAAATGAAATGGAAAACTGGGGATATTGAAACTGTAATTGCTGAAACTAAATGTGTCCAAGCAGCAGCTCTTGTTGTGCAGGGAATAACTCCTGTCAGCAGCAAGGTCCTGACTGAAGTGGCAGCTGCAGTTGTTCCTGTGGTGTGGGCCTGTGGAATTGCAGGAGAGTGGAAGAGGGCAGAACCTGTAGGTATTACCCCTGATGTGGGATCTCTGCTGGTAAGGCAAAGCCAGTATCCTTTAAAATCAGAATGCCAGACTGGATTGGTTGCAGTAACAGCTAAATTTGCTCATCCTGGTTTGCTTGTAGGAGGTGAATGCAAGAACCTGCCAGGAAACCAATGGCCAAGATGATTGATGAGTGCAGGACCTGAGAGAACCACCTTGAATGACAACCTCGAGCAGTTTCCAATACTGGATTGCAAAGATGGCCTTTGCTGCATCTCCTTGAGCAAGGAAAGCCAAGAAACCTTTGCTTTGGCAGGAGAAAATCCAGAAAGCCGGAAGGAAGAAAAGAAGCCCCCTGACTCCTCCTGAGCCCCAGACAGCCCATGAACTGCCTTCCTGGGAATGATAGGACGGGGTGGACTCTGGATTGCTCCCTCTGGATGTGTGGTAAGACTGTTCTGCCAACTTCTCCAACAGCCTGTAAGCATTTGCTGCCTTGGCTAGATGGTGCAAGGGCAGCCTTTAAGCAGCTGAAGCATTCCCTGAGGAGAGCTCTGGGTCTGCCAGACCTCTGAGAACTGTTGGAATCATGTTTGGTGGGGAGGGCAAACAAAGGCCAAGGTGTGCAGTGACCCCCCTGAGAAGGGACTTTGAGTTAATGGCATCCCTGCAAGTGACCTTTGTGGGCTGTTCCCCCTGTAGGGCAGGTGAGAGTCCCAGCTACAGTGATGGGAGAAATGGTTAAAAGAGAGCCCAAAAAGCTGGAAATGCTCCTGGAGACTCTTGGCCAACAGAGTTTGCTGAGTTCCCCCTGACAGAAGGATAGTGATAGCTTTTGAGTGCTGGTAGATGCTTTTAATAGATAGCCTTGAGTGTGTCCTTGTTGCACCAGTAGGCCTTGCCAAAGTCCCCATATTCCAGGAGATATGCCTATTGAAGTTTAAAATGATTTCCATAATCCTTTGTTGTCTTGAGGCTCTCCCCTGCAGGAACTCCAGGAACTCCTGGTGCCGCCTGGGCCGATGGATTGGACGCCCCAGCCCCTCCATTCCTGCCCAGCCACTGGGTCCGTGTCCAGTGGTGGCACTGCCAGCCCTGCAGGTGAAGTGGGAAGGGCCTTTGCAGGTCTTATGGATCCATTTATAGTAGCCAAAGTTGCAGAAAAAGGATGTTGGGTCTCTTCTTGAGTTCAGAAAGCTCCTTTGGATTGGTGAGCAGGACAAAGTGGATCCTTCAGAGTTCCCATCCGTGTTTGTGTCTCAGCCTGTGTTAGGATTCAGGGCTGTAGCTGTTGTTGTCACTGAGGAGTCAAACTCTGCTTTAAATAATGAGACATTGGCCTAGTGGAGAAGTGTCAAGAATAAAGGGGGAATGATATCTGAGTGTTGAGATGTAACAAGAGCTGATCCTTTTTGCAGTGGGATGTAACCTGGAAAATGCACAGAGCTGAGCCAAGGGATTGAAAGGGACCAACCAAGGGAGGTTAAGAAGGGAAGTGAGGCAGCAGGCAAGCAGCACCAAGTTGCTGTGTAAACAGGTGAGTTGTGTTGAGGTTCCTAAGGCAGGCACTGAGGACTTTGAGGGCTCCAGACAGAGCAGACCTGGGAAGGCCCTCGGTGAAGCCCCTTGGAAACCTTCTAAGGGTAGGTGTGTATGGTAATGAGTGTTGGAAAATGTCCTGACTGTGGAACAGGAATGTAGGGAAGGAAAATGAATCCTCCTGTAATGCTGCCATATCAGCTGCAGTGGAGATACCTGTGTGCCCTTTGGGAGCTGATTGCCAGGGCACCTGGCGGTCTGGAATGATTCAAGAGCATAGGAATAAAAGATTGCCTGGCTTCTAAACCTCTCCAACTGAGATTTAGAGGCTTCTTTGAAGAGCTGAGTTCAGGCAGGAAAACTGGCCCTGCAGGAGGGACTCTGTGCCTGCTCTCCCGTGGCTCCAAGGGATCTCTGGCCCTTCACGCCGGCACCGAGATTTTCTCGGGAAGGGCCTCAGATCCCCGGACCAGTCTGGGACACAGGCAAGATCCCCCTGCCTTTAGAAATGAGGCCTTCTTGTGGCTTCCTGCCCATACCCGTTGGTGGGTTCCAAAGAAGGCCTCTTGAAATGCCTTTTGGGCTGTCCATTGAAGCCTTGAGACCAAATTGGCCCCCTGGAGGAACAGTGCTGTTGGTGCCCCCCGGGTTGGGGCACCCCGAGGACTCCAGCGCGCACCGAAAGGATTATTCGGGGAGATCCTCGGGGTGCCCGGCCCTGGGGAGCTCAAAGCAAGGTCCCTGCAATGGATTCAGGCATTGCTGAGAGTATCCCAGGGGTAGCTGTCCCTGCTAGACATGGAGCTCCCTAATGGACTGTAATTGGGTTCTAAAAGTGGTGCTCCAAGTGCCAAAGAAGTGTGGGATTGGGATTAAGAAATGAGCAGTGATGGTCCAATTGGCTGTTTTCTCTTGAATGTAATGGTAAGAGCTGCAGGAGTGCCAGGTGTGTGTTCCAGTCCCCAGCATTTGGTTTGCACATGTCCTGGTCAGACACAGGTCCAACTTCCTCAGTCCTTAACCCAGTAGAGGGAGAATTAAGGACTGGCAGTGTTAAGGTGATGGGTGTGACAGGGGTGAAACTGGGAAAACATTGGGTAATTCCTCAGTTTGTCTGTTTGCCAAACTCACCCAAACCTGTGCTAGGAAGAGATGGACTGGAAAAGTTGAGGCAGAAATGAAATGGAAAACTGGGGATGTTGAAACTGTAATTGCTGGAACTAAATGTGTCCAAGCAGCAGCTCTTGTTGTGCAGGGAATAACTCCTGTCAGCAGCAAGGTCCTGACTGAAGTGGCAGCTGCAGTTGTTCCTGTGGTGTGGGCCAGTGGAACTCTAGGAGAGTGGGAGAGGGCAGAACCTGTAGGTATTACCCCTGATGTAGGATCTATATAAGGCAAAGCCAGTATCCTTTAAAATCAGAATGCCAGACTGGATTGGTTGCAGTAACAGCTAAATTTGCTCATCCTGGTTTGCTTGTAGGATGTGAATGCAAGAACCTGCCAAGAAAACCAATGTCCAAGATGATTGATTAGTGCAGGACCTGAGAGAACCCCCTTCAATGACAACCTGAAGCAGTTTCCAGTATTGGATTGAAAAGATGGCCTTTGCTGCATCTCCTTGAGCAAGGAAAGCCAAGAAACCTTTGCTTTGGAAGGAGAAAATCTGGAAAGTAGGAAGAAAGAAAAGAAGCCCCCTGACTCCTCCTGAGCCCCAGACAGCCCATGAACTGCCTTGCTGGGAATGGTAGGACAGGCTGGACTCTGGATTGCTCCCTCTGCATGTGTGGTAAGACTGTTATGCCAACTTCTCAAACAGCCTGTAAACATTTGCTGCCTTGGCTAGATGGTGCAAGGGCAGCCTTTAAGCAGCTGAAGCATTCCCTGAGGAGAGCTCTAGGTCTGCCAGATGTGTCAGAACTGTTGGAATCATCTTTGGTGGGGAGGGCAAACAAAGGCCAAGGTGTGCAGTGACCCCCCTGAGAAGGGACTTTGAGTTAATGGCATCCCTGCAAGTGAACTTTGTGGGCTGTTCCCCCTGTAGGGCAGGTGATAGTCCCAGCTACAGTGATGGGAAAAATGGTTAAAAGAGAGCCCTACAAGCTGGAAATCCTCCAGGAGGCTCTTGGCAAAGAGAGTTTGCTGAGTTTGCCCTGCAAGAAGGACAGTGATAGCTTTTGAGTGCTGGTAGATCCTTTGAATAGATAGCCTTGAGTGTGTCCTTGTTGCACCAGTAGGCCTTGTCAAAGTCCCCATATTCCAGGAGATATACCTATTAAAGTTAAAAATGATCTTCCTAATCCTTTGTTGTCTTGAGGCTCTCCCCTGCAGGAACTCCAGGAACTCCTGGTGCCGCCTGGGCCGATGGATTGGACGCCCCAGCCCCTCCGTTCCTGCCCAGCCACTGGGTCCGTGTCCAGTGGTGGCACTGCCAGCCCTGCAGGTGAAGTGGGAAGGGCCTTTCCAGGTCTTGTGGGTCACATTGATAGCAGCTGAAGTTGCAGAAAAAGGACCTGGGGTCTGTTATTCTTGAGTTCAGAAAGCTCCTTTTGGTTGGTGAGCAGAACTAAGTGGATCCTTAGGGTCAAGTATAAGGTGGGAATGATATGTGCATGTTGAGATGTAACAAGAGCTGATCGTTTTTGCAGTGGGATGTAGCCTGGAAACTGCACAGAGCTGAGCCAAGGGATTGAAAGGGACCAACCAAGGGAGGTGAAGAAAGAATTAAAGTGAGGCAGCAGCCAAGCAGCAGCAAGTTGCTGTGTAAGCAGGTGAGTTGTGTTGAGGTTCCTAAGGCAGGCACTGAGGACTTTGAGGGCTCCAGACAGAGCAGACCTGGGAAGGCCCTCGGTGAAGCCCCTTGGAAACCTTCTAAGGGTAGGTGTGTATGGTAATGAGTGTTGGAAAATGTCCTGACTGTGGAACAGGAATGCAGGGAAGGAAAATGAACCCTCCTGTAATGCTGACCCCTCCCATCAGTTGCAGTGGCGATACCTGTGTGTGCCCTTTGGGAGCTGATTGCCAGGGCACCTGTGGGGCTGGGATCATGGCAGGGTGTTGTAAGCAAGGAATGCCTGGCTTCTAAAACTCACCAGTTGTATCCTAGAGGCTTCTTTGAAGAGCTGAGTTGAGGCAGCAGAATTGGCCCTGCAGGAGGGACTCTGTGCCTGCTCTCCCGTGGCTCCAAGGGATCTCTGGCCCTTCACGCCGGCACCGAGATTTTCTCGGGAAGGGCCTCAGATCCCCGGACCAGTCTGGGACACAGGCAAGATCCCCCTGCCTTTAGAAACGAGGCCTTCTTGTGGCTTCCTCCCCGTACCCGTTGGTGGGTTCCAAAGAAGGACTCTTGAAATGCTTTTTGGGTTGTCCATGGCAAGCTTGAGACCAAATTGGCCCCCTGGAGGGACAGTGCTGTTGGTGCCCCCCGGGTTGGGGCACCCCGAGGACTCCAGCACGCACCGAAAGGATTATTCGGGGAGATCCTCGGGGTGCCCGGCCCTGGGGAGCTCAAAGCAAGGTCCCTGCAATGGATTCAGGCATTCCTGAGAGTAGCCTGGACTGTGCAGAGAGGGAGCAGTTTGTCCTGTGGAGTTGGGATGGGTTTGTTCAGGATGCCTTGGGAGGCAGGGCTGGAGAGGCCCCTCTGTTGGCTGTAGTGTTGGAAGGTTGTAGCAGCAGGGATGGAGCCTTCGACCTCCTGCTCCCCCCGTGAGCCCCGACGGGACCGTGCCCTTGGCAATGGAGGGCCCCCCATTGCTGAGTCAGCGGTTCCGGGGGCCAGGAGGGATGGGATCAGGATGCCGAGCTCCACCCAGGGCCAGGGCTGCCAATGTTCAACCATGGAGAGAACTGAAAGCAGAGTGAGATGGAGGCCAAGCTGCAGCACAAGGATGGGTGAGAAAAGACCCTGGTCCTCAGGTGGAGCTTAGAATTCCCTGGAAAAATGGATCTTTTCAGATGGTTCAGGCCCTTGTGGGTGCTGGAGCAGAGGCCTCTGTAATTTATGGTCACCCTAAAAAGTTGCAAGGACAGCAAGTTCTGACTGCAGGATGAGGTGGGAAACAAAGTGAAGTGGTCCAGAGAAAAGCTGAGCTTAAAATTGGTCCTGTGCCAGAGCAGCCTCGTGCAGTGCTTGTTGCTGTCCCTGAGTGTCCCATTGCAGGGGATATTTCCAAGGGTGCCTTGTGCTGGGGAACACTGGGGGCAGTTCCCTTTCCCTGGGCAGGGCAGGCAGGGCACGTTTCCCCCCTCGAGGGTGGCTCCACAGTCCCACCCTGTGCCCTGGGAGCGTGGCAGAACACCTGGAGCCACTGTCCTTGCCAGAGAGGGCACAAGGGATGGTTGGATGGGTGAGGGAATGGTTCAGGGAGTACAAGCACCATTAGAGTGAGTAGGGCAGCACAGGGAAAGGAAGGGGGGAGTTAATCCTGACAAAATTCAAGCACCTGCCCAACCTGTGATAGTTTTAGGAACTCAGAGGTGTTGTGGTCCCCAGGAACTGTTGCCCAGGACTAGGCAGGAGACTTCAGGCTTGGTCACCCCCAGAGCAAGGTGGAAGCCCAGCAGTTTATTGGTTGGTTTGGCTTTTGGTGACAACAAGGTCCTCCTTTGGGACCAATCCTTGGCCCGGGCCATAAAGTCCCAGGGCAGAAGTGTGAGTTTGAGTGGGAAATGAGCAGCAGGGAGGGTTGGAAACAGCTCAGGGAGCAATTCAACAGGCTCCAGACGTGTGGCCAATACGAGCCAGAGAGGGGGAACTGAAGGTTCCTGCCAGTGATAATGATGCCAATTGGAGCCTCTGGCAGAAGTAGGGTAGTGTAAGGGGGGACTCCTGAATTAGATGATCAATGGAGTATAGAGGCATGAGAAAGAAATCATATTAGGATGTGAAACCAGCTGGAGTGTGGTACAATGTAACTTGATGGCACAAGCTAATTGTGAGGTCCATTGTGCTTTTCAGCAAGTCAGCCTGATATCCCCTGTTATGAGAGCTGAGTTCTTCCTTGGTTCTGCTACATCTTGCAAGGTAGGTACATCTACCCTTGAAACACCATGGGAGAGGTCATATCTAGGGGTGGGAAAGATGATGGTGAGAGGAAGATGATGTGGGCAGGGGTGGCTGGCCCCTTGCCCTACAAGTAGGGCAGGCCCAGACTGTTGCCACCAGGCAATGATCAGGCGGTGTTTGGCTGCCATTCAGGCCTCCCCTTACACTGCGTCCTGGCCCTACGTGGTGTAATGTGGAGCTGATCAAATGGGCTGTCAGGACTGCTGAGCTGAGCGATCCTCATCCTGCCACCGAGCCTGTGTTGCTCCGCGGGGACGCCCGCTAAGGGATGGGCACCGACCAGCTGCTGCAGATCCTGACAGCCCTGCCTGGCTGGGGGGGTGGGCACAGGTTAGTGATAGGAAGTAACTGAGAAAGAAGACTTTAAATATCCTTTAGTGTTCCTTTAATACCCTTTATTTAGTATTCATAATATTTTCCCTTTAATTTCCCCTTTTACTAACCAAATATCGTGTTAATAGTTATCCATAATATTGTGTTAAGATGCTTTTTGGTATCCCTTTAACTCCCTTATTACTAGTTAATATTATACTGTATTGAATGCTGTTCTTAGTATTTGTTTTAATGCCACACAATAAGGCAGTTCATTTGTATCCTTTTTTAACTTTTGATTCTCTTTGCTAAGTTTATTATTATTATTATTCTCACTGCAATAAAGATATCTTGTGTGTTTGAATGTTTGTGGCACTTGTCTTTATTCTGGGCATGTATCCTAATGAACTGTTCCAGGTAGGAAGGAAGTGCCCTTAGGATTTGGGAATAGGAAGTTACTGGAAGCCAGCCCAAGATACACCCTGTTGGAGAAGCAGCTCTGAGTATGTTCTTGGGCTTTAGTGGAAACTTAATAAATGCTAAGAGGGCCTGAAATCCCCCTAAGGCCTTGGGTAAAAAGCTCCTCCAGGATGCCCAGGCCAGGCCCTGCTCAGGAAGGCAGCCCCATGGAATGGAGATGGTGGATCCAAGGCAGAGCCAGAGCAGGGGCCGGGGCAGGAGCGAGGCCTCGGGAGGGAGTTGCCCCCGGCCCTGTGGTTGAAGCAACAAGTGTAGATCCCCTGGACAGTGAGCACAAATCACTGGGGAAATGGGGAAAAGCCCCAGAGCAAGTGCTGGGAGCAGAGAGGGAGCATGCATGGCTCACTGCTGGGTCAGCCACATCTGTCAGTGGGAAGCACTTTTGGAAAGCAGGAGCTTATAACCCGTGCCAGAGGGAGTTTAAAGTCACAAAGGGGGGAGGCAAAAGTAGTCCATGAGCTGAGTGAGACACTGTACCTGTGGGAATGAAACAGGAAGAACTAGGGCAGTGTCAGGTTTGTAGGGATTTGGGGTCAGTTGGCAGTGGTTTGGCTACTTGGCTCCCGAGTGACACCATCATGGAATTAGTGATTAAATGCAGACAAGGAAAATGGGAATATATTCCTGTGAATAAATGTTAGTGGAGGGAATGATATTGCCATGTTGTAGCTTGATATCTTACAGAAACTGTGGATCCTGGCCATCCTCACAGCCCTTGTGGTCCCTCTGGGCGATGCTGTTCCCTGGAAAGTTCCCTGGAAAAGGTGCCAGGGTCGGGAGCCTTGGTTTGATTTGGATGGAGATGGAAAAGCAGCTCCAAACCAGGACCCCAGGACAAGGTGACGTGGGAAGCAAATGGCCCTTGCCCAGGGGTCAGTGTCCCTTTGTGCCCGGGGGGACTCTCTGGCAGGGCCGGGGTCTGTCGGGCTCATTGTGCGGGCGGCTGTTGGTGCCCTCAGTGGGATTGGATGGATGTGATTCCAGGGGCTGGGAGCACTGTTGCCATGCAGTGCTGTAGTTTCCCTTACAGTGCCGGGTCCGGGGGGGTCTCCCTGGCATCGTTGTCCCCCTGTGTGAGCGGTGCCAGTCCCAGCCCCGGTGTCACAGCAGCAGGGCCGTCCCCTGGGCTCTGCCTGCTGGGCTGTTCTGGGAAGTGCTGCCAAAAGAGCAAAGGGATCGGCTGGGGCAGGGGATGGCACAGTTTGGCACCATCCTCCCGAGGCGAGTATTGGTCCAACTGTTGGGTACCTGCTGCCTGTGTCCTGCAGCCCAACATCATCAGGATAACAGAATTCCTTTCCCCACTCTGATTCCAGCTGTTCCTGTTATTCCATGAGTGGTGAGGAGTTGTTTCCTGGAGTGCCCTGCCTGTCAGCAAAACACCAAGCCCAAAGGATCCTGGCAAGTGCAGCACTGGAAGAGTCAGGAATACTCAAAAATGCACCAGTTCTCAGGAAGTACAACTTTGTAAAACATTTATGAAGCTGAAATTCCACAGCCTTGAGCTGTTGGGTCCCAAATAATGTTGGAGGGAGAGGCAGAAATTGCCACTGCTGCTGGGGCTGAACTGTCTGCAGTGACTGGGCAGGACTTGGCCCTGATGCCTGAGTGCATCTTTGGGATGGATCCCAACTGTCAGCCCCTGGCTCCATAACTTGAGTAGATGATGCTCCTTCAAGCCCACCTGCTGTGTTGGTGTCCTGTGGGCACCTCTTGCCCTGGCGGGCTGTGAATGTGTTTGTGTTGCAGCTCAATAAAGTCCCTTTCAGTGGTGATTGTGTCATTTTTGTGTCAGTTCCTCTCCCCTCTTGCCCTGCCCCAGTGGCTGCATCACTGGCTTGTGCCTAAATGAACTCTTCCCCTGCAGCAGTTCCCTGCTGCTCTCAGAGAGGGTGGAGCTGAGGCCCCTGAGCAAAGGGAAAAAGGATCCATCCAAGGCAGGCCCGTGCTCACCCCCTGCCTTCCTCCAGCCTCCCTCCTTACAGTTCCCATCCCTGCTGCACACAGCCTGTTCCCGAACAACCTCTGTTCCTGTTCTCTCTCTGTGTTTTTGAGGGGCATTCCTGGGCTGCTGCCCCCCCCTTCTTTATAAATGAAGTGCCAGGAGCCCCAAGTGCAGAGAGGTCTGCAGGGAATCAGTGCCAAGAGCTGCCTGTGCCTGCCTGTGTTCCTGCAGTTCTCCTTCCTGTTCTCCCTGGGCTGGAGAGACCTGCCTGCCCTGGGTTTATTGGAGCAGAGGGATGGGATTACATTTGTGCAGAAGGTTTGTTCACAGACATGTTTTCTGACAGACAGTGCCATTTTCCTTTTACCTTTCCCAGGTTTTTCCAAGTGCTGCCCAGCACAGGGATCCGTGTGCTGGGACAATGATTGGCAGGAGGAAGGGGAGCCTTGGCCTCACCTGCCCAGCTCAGGTGGGTGGCACAGAATGGGGGTGGGCTGGCAAGGCATGAACACATTTCTGAGTTCTGGAGTGCCTTGAATCCTTTCCCTGTCAGGTTTCTCTCCCTCATTTCCTGGGGTCCATCGTCCCAGGTGTCTCTTCCTTTGTCCAAAGTCCAATGGCAGAGGATTGACTGACTCCCAAGGGAGGTTTGGAATGAAAAGGGTTCTGTTCAAGTGGGGCAAGGAATGCAGTAAGAAAGATGAGCCTCCTTTTAGTGCCTGAAATAGAGAGGAATAAAAATGGTGGAAAAGGTCCCATTTTATTTGTTGTCCCCCCTGGATTTTTCATGGCTAAAACTCTCTAGTGAGCAATTGAAGAGAAGGGTGAAGGGCAGGAGCCTTTGACTTGCCCAGTGCCCTTAATTGCCTTGTTCTCCTCTCTTCCAGGCCAGGCCAAAGCCCTGCTCCAGCCCAGCTCTGCCAAGTGCCCTGGGCTGGGAGCAGCCAAAGGCAAGAGGCTGCAGCCCCGCCGGCCGGGCTGGGGGCTCCTGGTGCTACCCGTGGGGTGGGGTAAGTCAGAGGGACACGTTTCTCTCCTCCTGGTGTTGGCATTTGCTCCCTGGGCAGTGGATGTGTAAGGAAGGATGCAGTAGCAGGGAAGGGCAGTATTTCCAAACTGTCTGAATGTTGCCCCCAGGTTTGGGATGGAGCAGGGATGGGGGTGGTTGGGTTGGGTTTGGCCTGGGCCGGTCAGGATCAGCCATAAAGGACCCACCAGACCCCTGAACCCTCACTGGACATGTCCAGCCCCTCAAGTCATTAATTTTCAATAGAGGACAAAGTATTGGTACTTGCTTCTGATCTGTGGAGAATTTCCTTCGGAATGATCAATGCAAAGTATCTCTTTGGGTCTTTTGTTTGTTTGTTTGTTTGTAATTTCCTCTCTGGCTTCAATGAGTTTGGTGTGTTCCTATTAAGGAAGCAGCCTGTTTTTATCTTGAAATTTGGGGTGGTTTGGTTTGTTTAGGTTTTTTTCCCCCCACTGACTCGGGCCATCCGTGCATAGTCCGTGTTGTCCCACAGGACTGTTCTGGTTCTGGGTCAGAGAGAGAGAAGGGAAGTGGCTTTTCCTCATCTGGAATGTTTCCAAGCAGAAGTGGGACATTGTCCTGCCCCTCCCCAAAGCACTGCAGGCACCTGGGAGTAGCTCAGGGCTGGCCCAGTTCTCTGAGACAGAACTATGGGGGAGAGGTTTAAGTATTAATCACATCTCTGGTGTCCCTTGGTTGTAAGGATTGGGTCCTACACTCCCAGAGCGTTAAGGAGAACAAGGAACTTCTGTTCTTCCTGGCAAACCTTCTGCTATTGCTTGTGCAGTGTTTGGGTTCTGTTGTCTGAGTTCCTGTCCAGGATCTTTCTAAGAGAACCTGTTAGAAATGTAGAGGTAGGATTAGAATTTGGGTCTGTTGCCTCCCCAACTGCCTCCAAGTCCTGATGGACTGGAGTGATGAGTGCTTTCAGCCCAGGGTATTTCTTGATATTGTGTGGCTTTCCCTCAGCTGTGGGTGAGGAATTGTGCAGGCAAGGCCTGTGTGCCCGTGGGTGTCTCCCGTGTGTGTCCGTGTGGCAGGGCTGGGACAAGGACTCGTGCAGGGACCCAGCTGGCACTGGAGCTGCTGCCATTCTGAGCCACTGCCAAGGGCTGTGGAGAGACCCTCTGGGAGGCTGTTGCCAGGATTCCATTGGGAGCTGGATCTCCCTCCAGCTGCAGCAGCCAGGGGAGGGTTCTTCCTTGTGCAGCCCAGTGGCTTCTGCTCAGGCTGGCCCAGAGTGGGGCTGGGGCAGGTTCTCCAGGGAACTGGAGCCAGCCCTGAACAGGGCTCTGGAGAGCAGGAGCTGCAGGGACTGAGGTTTGCAAAGCTGGGCTGAAGTTTGTCAAAGCAGCAGAACATTCTCATTCTGGTGGGTTTGTGGAGTCCGTGTTGGTGCCCAGGAGAACTGGGTCAGACTGGGCTTTGTGGTCCGAGAGCTGCCCCCCTAAATTTGGCAGGCTGTGTGTGCTGGCAATGAAGTGCTATCCCAGAGGCTGATGGTTTCTGTCTCCAGGGATGCCCAGGACGCTGCTAATGCCCAGGGATCTGCTCTGGGTCCAGGCTGTCCGTGCTGGAGGGCCCTGGTGGCTGCAGTCCCTGAGCCCGCAGAGACAGAGAGAGCCCCGGCCCGAGTGGCCTTTGGCCCCTGGTCCTGAATTTGGGGTGAGCCTGGGAGCGTGTGGAAGGTGAGAATGAGGGCTGTGTTCCAGCCTGACACCGGGAAGGTCAGTGTTTCCCTGGAGGGGGAAGGTTTGGGCCCGCAGGCTGAGTTGGAACAGGACCAGGGCAACAGACGCTGCTGTCTTTTGTTGCCTCCTGAGGTCTTCTGTCCCCCTTGGAGATTTCCTCCCGGGCTGTGGCCCCACAGGGAGCAGAAGGGAAAGCTACCAATGCCATGGGCATTGCCAGCCTTTGTCTCTCTGCTTTGCCATCCAAGCTGGGAATTTGCTGCTGTTGCTGCCGAGGCTCCCCTACCTGGGAGTTGTGTCCTCCTTGCAGCCCTTCCCAGCCCCAGCCATGAGCTCCAGTTGTGCCTCTGTGTGTCTGGGAGTGTTTGCTGGGACTGTGCTTCCAATGTATCATCCCTGAGAAGATCCTGTTGTTCCAGAGCACTGGGGACAGTTTGGGTTTGGCAGCTTCAGACCTGGATTGGAGCAGTCCCTGAAAAGAATCAGGAGAGTGGAGGTTTGTCCCAGTGGTGCTTTCACACCCCACTGGACAGGCTGGGCTTTGTGTTTGGGGTTGTCCTGTATTTGCTCTGCAGATAATGGGCCCTTCCCAATTCAGCCCAGCAGATCCCAAGGGCTCTGACAGGAATATTTGTTCTTTCCTTCCCTTTGGGATAACTTCATCTCCAAACTGCCATGAGCAATTCCTTAATTTCTCCTGAAGAAAACCAAATGTCAGAGGCAGTTTGCCAAGGAGGCCAGAAGTGTCTTTGGAGCAGAGAGTGCTGCCAGCTGCGTGTGCCTGTCCCCAGCCTGGCACTGCCCACAGGGACACACTGGGCACTGACCATGAGAGGGAACAAAACCACTGCCTGCCAGAGGGTTTGTCCTGGGCCAGTCAGGCCTGGGGCAGGAATTGGGACTGGGCAACTCCATCAGCTGCTCTTCCCTCCCCCACAAAGCCCCATCCCCTGGGCATTAATGACGTGCCCTGTGCCCAGCGCTCCCTGTTCACCCAACTGAAACCAGAGCAAGGCTTGCTTTGCTTGGAACAACTTAATGTAACTTTAAACCAAAATAAATCACTTTTTTCTTCTTTTTTTTCTTTTAGATGCTGGAATTGCCTCTCTGGGTGTGTGCTGAGCTCTGGCTGCAGGGGACTGTCAGGCCTTGGTGGCTGTGAGTTCCTGTTCTTCTCCCTGGGAAACTGGAAAGAGTTATTCATTAGATTGCAGAAATGTAATTTTGAGGGGACCCAGCAACTGTTTGTGTAGGAAAAGGTGAGGTGCTGCAGAGGGGAGGGAGGTGGCATTTTGGAGGGGTCCCACTGAGGGGGGAGTGGAGAGCCTGGGGCTGGAGTGTGAGTTATTAAACAGGGAAGAAGGGAAGGATGCTTGGGAGGGAAACACTCAGGGAATGTGTAGGGATGGAATGGAAATTTGGGGTGTCAGGAAGAGAAGAATATTGATGATGTAGAGGAAGGGAAATGTTGGGGGTAAGACTTGATCTCATCTGTAGAGGACAGAAGGACCATTTAGAGATAAAGTGAGGCAGTGAGTGGTGGGCAGGTCGGGAAAATTTGTGTTTGTAAAATTTCAGGTCACCTGTAGCAGAGAGGATGTACCTCCTGATGGACACTGAGACAGTCAGGGGTGGGCAGGATGGGGGGAAACCTTTGGGGTTAAAACTTGAGGGAACGTCCAGGGCAGAGAGTGAATATTTTGAAGGATAAATGAGGTACTCAGTGGTGGACAGCTGGGGAGTGTTTTAGGGTAAACTTGGGGTAGCCCACAGGGTAGAGAATGAACATGTATTTGTACCGAGGAGCTGATTACATGTGGGTAGGTAAGGAGAATTTTGGGAGTAAAATCTGGGCAATCTGTAGCAGAGAGAATGAATATCTTGGTGTGAAGTGAGGCAGTCAGTGTTGGGCAGGTAGGGAAAAATTCTGTTTGTAAAATTTGAGGTCACGTGGAGCAGAGAGAATGTACATCCTGAGGTAAACTGGGGTAATCAGTTGTGGGACTCATAGGGAAAATTGGGAGGGAAATATCTGAGGTAATCTGCATGGTAGAGAATGAATATTGAGAGATGAACATGAGGTACTCAGTGGTGGACTTGTAGGGAAAATTGTGGGGGTCAAATCTGTGGCAATGTGCAGCAGAGAGAAGGAACATTTTTGAATAAAGTGAGGCAGTCAGTAGGGGAGAGGCAGAGAAATTTCTGAGGGTGAAACTTGAGCAAATCTGGAGGGCAGAGAATGAATATTTGGAGGTCCAAAAGAGGGCAATCAGGAGTGTGCAGTAGGGAAGACTCTGGGGAGAGAATGACTCTTGTGTTCAAAAAGAGGTAATCAGGAGTGGGCTGGAAGGGGAAAGTTTGGGGGTTAAAAAGGAGGTTCATTCTCTGCAGGGCAGGGAATGAACACACTGAGGTAACCTGAGGTGATGAGTGTGGTGAGAGACCACAGACAATTGTGGGTGTTAAAGTTCAGGTAATCTGCTGGGAAGAGAAGGAACCTGTTGAGGTAAAGATGAGGCACTGGGTGGCAGACAGGTGGGGAGAGGTTTGAGATAAGCCTGAGGTGTGTGTGGGGTGCAGAATGACCCTCTGTAGGTACAAAGGAGCTGGTCAGACGTGGACAGGTAAGGCAGATGTTGGGGAGTAAAATGTGGGGCAATCTGTCCCAGAGAGAATGAATCTTTTGGGGTAAGGTGAGGCAGTCAGTAGTGGGCAGGGAGGGAAATCTTTTGTTTGTCAAACCTGAGGTAATGTGGAGGAGAGAGAATGCACCTCCTGGGGTAAACTGGGGCAAACAGTAGTGGACAGGTGAGGAGGTTTTGGGGGAAACTTTGAGGTCATCTGTGTGGCAGAGGATGAATGTTTGGAGGTAAAAATGAGGTAATAAGTAGTTTGCAAGCAGGGAAAACTGTGAGGGTAAGTGTGGATGTCACCTAGGGGAGAAAATGAGGCTTTTGAGGTCCAGTGAGGCAGTCAGTGGTGGGCAGGGAGGGAAAAATTGTGTTTGTAAAATCAGAGGTGATGTGGAGAAGAGAGAATGCACCTCCTGGGGTAAACTGGGGTAAACCTTGCGGACCTGCAGGGAAAATGTGGGGGGTAAAACTTGTGGGAATCTGCAGGGCAGAGAGTGAATCTTCTGTAGGGGTGAAAATGAGTTCCTGGGTGGTGGAGAGGTGGGGGAAAGTGTTGAGAGTAAACTGGATGTGGTGTGCTGGGTAGAGACATGAACATCTTGATGTAGAAGTGAGTTGCTGAGATGTGGAGAGGTCGGGAAAATGCAGTGGGTCCAGAGTGAGGTCACCTGTAGCAGAGAGGATGTACCTCCTGATGGACACTGAGGCAGTCAGGGGTGGGCAGGAGGGGAAACCTTTGGGGGTAAAACTTGAGGGAATGTCCAGGGCAGAGAATGAATATTTTGAAGGATAAATGAGGTACTCAGTGGTGGACAGTTGGGAAGTGTTTTTAGGGTAAACTTGGGGGTAGCCCACAGGGTAGAGAATGAACATGTATTTGTACAGAGGAGCTGATTACATGTGGGTAGGTAAGGAGAATTTTGGGAAGTAAAATCTGTAGCAGAGAGAATGAATACCTTGGGGTAAAGTGAGGCAGTCAGTGATGGGGCAAGGAGGGAAAATTTGTGTTTGTAAACGTTGAGGTCACGTGGAGCAGAGATTGTACATCCTGAGGTAAACTGGGGTAATCAGTTGTGGACATATGGGGAAAATTACAGGGGTAAAAACTTGAGGTAATGTCCAGGGGACAGAAGGAATATTTTGAGTTAAAACTTGGGGGGTTTTTAAGGAGGTTATCTCCAGGGGAGAGAAAGGACATCAGGAGGTCAACTGAGGTAATCAGTGGTGGCCAGGTGGGGAGATTCAGGGCAGAAATCTCTGAGGTAATCTCCAGGGTCCAGAATGAATCCTGAGAGGTGCAGAGGAGGCAATCAGGAGTGGACACCACAGTGGGCCCAGGGAAGGTTCTGGGGGTAAAATGTGTGGTAGTGTCTGGCAGAGAGAATGAACATTTTGGATAAACTAAGGCAGTCATCAGTGGACAGGTAAAACTAGAGAAACCCTCCAGGGTGGAGAATGAATATTTGGAGGTCAAAAGGAGGTAGTCAGTGGTGAGCAGGTGGGGGAAGTTTTGAGAGTAAACTTGAGGTGGTCTGTAGGGTAGAGTATGAACATATTTAGGTATAAATCTTAGTGAGGTGATCAGCTGTGGAGAGGTAGGGAAATTTTTGGGGGGTCCCACTTGAGCAAATCTGCAGGGCAGAGCATGAATATTTGGAGGTCCTAAAGAGGTAATCAGGAGTGTGCAGGTAGGGAAGACTCTGGGATTTAAAAGGTAGGTAAACTCAGGGAGAGAATGACTCAATTTTGTGTTCAAAAAGAGGTAATCAGGAGTGGGCTGGAAGGGGAAAGTTTGGGGGTTAAAAAGGAGCTTCATTCTCTGCAGGGCAGGGAATGAACACACTGAGGTAACCTGATGTGATGAGTGGTGACAGACAGACAGTTGTGGGTGTTAAAGTTCAGGTAACCTGCTGGGAAGAGAAGGAACCTGTTGAGGTGAACTGAGGGTCTCTGCAGTGGCCAAGCAGGGAAATGTTGGGCTGATCCCTGAGTTGCTCCTGTGTGGGGCGGCTGCAGCGAGGCCGAGCCCTGGCCCTGATTTGCCAGCCATGGGCAGGGGGCTCTGTGCCAGCCGGGGGAGCAGCGGGGCCCCCGTGGCAGAGAGGGCAGGGGGGCTGTGGAGCTGCCCCGGGGGGAGCGGGGGGTCCTTTCCTGGGCCGCCTCCAGCCCCCCTCGATCCCCGGGGCTGCGCTGCCCCCCGAGGCTGTTTGGGGCAGAGAGTGCTGCCAGCTGCGTGTGCCTGTCCCCAGCCTGGCACTGCCCACAGGGACACACTGGGCACTGACCATGAGAGGGAACAAAACCACTGCCTGCCAGAGGGTTTGTCCTGGGCCAGTCAGGGCCTGGGGCAGGAATTGGACTGGGCAACTCCATCAGCTGCTCTTTCCCTCCCCCACAAAGCCCCATCCCCTGGGCATTAATGATGTGCCCTGTGCCCAGCGCTCCCTGTTCACCCAACTGAAACCAGAGCAAGGCTTGCTTTGCTTGGAACAACTTAAAATAACTTTAAACCAAAATAAATCACTTTTTTCTTCTTTTTTTTCTTTTGGATGCTGGAATTGCCTCTCTGGCTGTGTGCTGAGCTCTGGCTGCAGGGGACTGTCAGGCCTTGGTGGCTGTGAGTTCCTGTTCTTCTCCCTGGGAAACTGGAAAGAGTTATTCATTAGATTGCAGAAATGTTTTTTGAAACCTGTCCCCTTCTTTGTGCCTTTTGCTGACAGATCTTCTCTTTCTGCCTTTCAATTTACAGCCTCCTTGCAGCTCCCAGCCGGGAAAAACCTGGGATAACTGAGGAGGGACCGAGATGAAGGTTTTAGCTGCAGACTTAGGCTAATTTCTAGGGGATACAGCAACTGTTTGTGTGGGAAAGTGTGTTTAACCACATTGGCCCAAGTTGTGTTTGAACCAGCTTGGAAAACCTGGGATAACTGAGGAGGGACAGAGATGAAGGTTTTGTCTGCAAACTTGGGGTAGTTTCTAGGGGATACAGCAACTGTTTTTGTAGGAAAGTGTGTTTAACCACATTGGCCCAAGTTGTCTTTGCACCAGCTGGGGCCAGAGGTGCCAGGCAATCCAAAGCAAACCCTGCTCAGCCTCTAAATCCAGGGGAAGTTCTCCAAGCTGCTCATTGACGGACTAAAGATCCATTGAAATGGAACCAAGAGCACTACTAAGTTTCCTGAGAATCCCAGGATTGCTGTCCTAGAATTTTTAACAGTTTTTTTAATCTTTTTATGACAAAAATTACTTTCTTCCTTTGATTGAGTCCCCTCAGTAGGATTTGGGATTTCTGTGGATTCTGAATCCCTCCCAGTGGCCCTGACACTGGTCAGAGCTGGCAGGACAAACAGAGTCAGAGCTCCTGGCAGGCACAGGGGCTTTCCCCCAGAGTGGATCCAACTGCTGCCCCCCAGCCTGGCCAGGCGGGATCTGCTTTGGCTCCCGGCTTCTGCCAGAGACAGAATGTGTTCCCTTGATTGGAATGAGGATCCCGTAGCTTCATCTCCTGGATGTTCCTGGGCAGCTGATCCACTCTGCCCCACGTCCTGCTCTCAGTTCCTGCCCAGCCAGAGCCATCTGTGCCAAGGGCACGAGCACTCCCAGCCTGGATAGGGAATGGGGGACTGGCTTGTGCACAATTCACCTAGAAAGTCAAACGAGGGGACTGTTGGGCAGCGGCTTTGGCCGACACGGCAGCACAAAGATTGTTCTCTGCAGGGGGCCCAGGTTTGGGTGCCGGTCTCAGCTTTGCAGGTTTGGATGAATTCTACCTACAGCCCGCAACTCCTTGCCGAATTCCTGCTGGAACAGCCTCCCAGTGCCTCCTGGAGCCCGGCTGTTCCCCCGCAGAGCTGCCGCCTCTAAA